>NC_090646.1:8727666-8807666 GCF_040937935.1 Hyperolius riggenbachi | reverse complement strand
GCACAGGGACAGAATGTATGTGTGTGCACCAATCCAGTCGCCAACCCGCGACGGTGCACACACAACAGCAGAAACAGAGTAGGAACGCAATCGCGAGAGAAGCGATTGCCAGAGGTGACACAAGACTAAGCAGAGGTAACCCAGGAGCAGAGCAAAGGCACAGCAAATCATACAATGAGAATGATAAGGAAAATAACAAACGCTAACTAAACGCTAACTAAACGCGAATACCGCACTCATTAGCTAAAGCGAACGTGTTTACAGCGCGATTCTCCGCACGTTAAGCGCAACAGAGACAAGCACGCCACCCTAACTAACCACCGACACACAAACACGGAACAGAGAACACGAGCGTTTGCTTAACGGTTACCTCACCGAGCCTACAGCAAGCGTTCATATCAGACAAGACAGACAGACGGACGGGAAACAGGAATATGAGAGATACGATCCACCGCTCTTCCGCCAGAGTGAGTGCGATCCGGTGCTCAGGAACAGGATAGGAAAGATCCACTACTCTTTCCGCCAGAGCGAGTGTGAACCAAGTATAGAAACAGAGTTAGCAGGATCCACTGCTCTTTCCGCCAGGGTGAGTGTGATCTAAGTACAGCAAGATGAGGTAGCCAGTAGCAATCGCTGCTCCAGCTTACCCTCCAAGAATACAGATCAGAAGGATCCACAGCCGCTACCGCTAGAGGCAAGTACGATCCAAGCAGATGAACAGAAGGAGTTACCAGTAGCAACCGCTGCTCTGGTTAGCACCCCCAAAAGACAGACAGAACAGGCAATACAAATAATACAACCTGACTGAACTAGAGAGGTGTCTAATACAGCCCCCAGAATTATGCTAAGATAGCTTAAAGAGAACCCGAGGTGGGATTTAATTATGTTACTGGGGCACAGAGGCTGGTTGTTCACACTAAGACCAGCCTCCGTTGCCCCATGGTGTGCCTCCATGTCCCCCCTGCGCGCCGCTATACCCCCGCAGTGCTGGCGACACGCAGCGCCTCGCCAGCACAATGTTTACCTCTGTGCTGTCAGTCAGCGCCGCTCCCCCGCCTCCTCTGCATCGGCGCTACCCGCCCGCGTCACTTCCCTCCTATCAGCGGGAGGGAAGGGACACGGGCGGGTAATGCCGATGCAGAGGAGGCGGGGGAACGGTGCTGACAGACAGCGCTTAGGTCTATTCTGGGAGCAGAAGGCTTTTATACTGCCAGCCCTCAAAGGAGACAGATGGGCAATTTGCATGTATGCAAATCCCTCAGCAAAGCAACTCTGAAAGTTGCAAGATGAAGCCAGGTCTCTTTTCCAGAGACCTGCATCCCTCAGACATAAGGAATGGTCAAACAGCTGTCTGCCTGTGCAGCCAGCTGAGCGGATCATGACAGTACCCCCCCTCTAGAGATGGCTTCCAGACATCTCTCAAAACTGACACCAGCAAAAAAAAAAAACTCTGACTGAAGACTCATGAAGGTCGGGACAGCCCGACTAGGCCCAATTCCAGAGTCAGTCCGCCCGAAACAGACCTCATCGGAAGCAGAAGCCACCGAATCATGCCCATCAGCACTACCAGTCTCAGCATAACACCCATCAGGACTGTGAATGCCAGAGAAGAAGCCATCGACCCCCTCCAGACAATACACACCACCTTCCAGGTAGCGTCCGAAAATACCAAACCTGCCACAATACCTGTTCGAAGTGTCCCTTTCAACACAAAAGCCACTGTTGATCCTATCCAGGGTACCAAGCAAAATTTCTCCCGGAATCTCCCAGAACCCTTTGAAGCTCCGCAGAGATCCCAAGAGGCCAGAACGCTTACCAGGCTCACATGGAGAACTACCAAGAATCCCTATGGAACCTATGATTATTCCGGATTCAGAATTACCAGGACACCCATCAAGATCAGGACTTTCAGGGACCACTTCTGGGCATGCAAGCAGGCAGGCAATATCAGAACATGTCTCCACCAAGGAAGCATCTGAGCATGCTGGTAACCGAGGCACACTTGGGCTTTCTGGGTCACAGAGCACATCGGGGTACACTAGTACAGGAGAAACCTCAGGACATGTCGGGGAACTGCCAACCTCAGAGTCCGATATGACAAGACCAAAACCAGGACCGGGCAGAAAATCATCACAAGTAGAGGTCACAGGTACTGGTCTTTCAAAAGAAGACTCAGACTTAAATTCAGAAATTTCTGTGACTGTAATATCATCATTGACTACACATGAGTTAAGCTCCACAAGAGCTGCAAAGGTAGTCAGCACAACAGCAATGCCTACTGAAGTGGGCAAAACCTCAGATGGATCTGGGGGGCAGGAGGCATCTCCTAGAAGTTCTGCACCCTCCAGGAGGGACTTGGAAACTTAGAAATCATCAAACAAGACCTCAGAGGTGTCATTTTCCAAGTTTTCTAAGAAGGGTTCTGAACTATCCATGTTACAGGGCTGAACATTAAATAGCTCCTGCAGGCAGGGCAGATGTCCCAGGAATGGTTCCACCATAAACTGAGACTGAATTTCATCATCAGGACAAGGATACACAGGAATATCTAATGAAACTAACTCTGACTTTCTGAGTTTCGTTTCACTGCAGGCAGATTTTATACAAGGCAAAACTGACTCATCCAGAGTACAGGGTGCAGAATCAGCACTTCCTTCAGAGCAAGAAAGGGACTCACAAATGTCAGTGCGATTGGACATCATATTGTTATTCATGGTACAGGGCAGGCTCAAAGAAACCTTCTCTGGACACAACAAAGATGCTTCAGTGTCAGATTCGCAAAACAAAAGCGCTGTCTCACTCTTAGACTCGGCTAACAATGTCGAATCCGGGGAGTCAGAACGCAAACCTTGCGAATCCAAAATCGCTTTAAGGTTGTGAAACTGATGCTTCCAAAGCGCAAACCTCCGCGATCCGCGGAGCAGACAGCAAGGCGTTCAGGACAGAAACACTGGAGCAACTGTCACCAGGCAACGGGCCCTTACAGGTGTGAACAGGGTGAGACAAAGACTCATTTGCAGAAGAATTAGCGACAACAACAGGAGAAACTTTATTAGACATATTAATTTTACTTTTGACGCTGCATAGTTTAGGAATTTTCCCCTTAGCAGGATCATAGATGGAAGATCTTAAAGATCTGTTTTTAGATGACAAGGGATCCCACATATCTTTGAGAAAACTGGCACATTCATGTTGATCACAATTTGCAGGAACATCTGAGAAACAGGCATTAGATCGCATAGATTCCAACGGCACACTGTCAGGATTCGCACAGGAATTGACCACAATGGTACACCCATTCATTTCAGATCGCACAATGTCTAAACTCACATTCTTTACCCCAGAAAAGCAGGAACAATCATCCGATAATGATGACACTTTATTGGTGTCATTGGTGTGTGTGCAACTCATCCAAGATCGTCTGCCACACACACATCACTGGATCCCCAAAACACTTGTCACACTCACCAGAATCAATCAAGGCATACATAGAATTTATACAAACGTTAAGAGTCTCTTCGCTTTCTGCGATGTAAAAGTCGCAAAACGCTTTCCAATCAAACTCAAGTTCCTCAACCAATGCCCCGTCTTTGCACGGAGCGAATGGAGGCTCAAACAACCCTGTATCAAAGAAACATTCATACGGGTTGGGATCAGAAACATGTATAGACTTTCTTACTCCTTTAACATAGAAAATAATTCGGCCTATCATAGGCTTCACATATGCTTTAGCCTGGGGCAACAAACCCTGAGACTGAGAAGTCTCTCTGAGTTTGCCACCTTCAAATGTTTTACACATTTCAGACTTTACAGAAATAATTTCTTTATTTGTAGTTGCTATAGGCAACGGGTTTTTCCGCTGGGAAGTTTTCCTAGACTTTCTTTGTTTTGTTTCAGCCGCTAGAGGGGGCTGCTGTCTAGATACCAGGGAGCTGTTACTGCATTTATTATCAAACTGAATGGCTTTGCATGAAAGGGATAGAACAGCTGACTGATTAGCAGATACACATTCATCAAGCATGGGTGGTAAACAAGGCAGCTCAAACCAGTGTGAAAATATCAATGTAAGAAACTGATAAAGATTACCCTCCCAGGAATTGCTTTTCAATACCTCATAGGCCCACACAAACAGATCTCCTTGCAATAACGTACATGCGAATTGGAGAGCTGACGTGGCCGGGCCAGTAATTTGAAAGGTAGGATTCAGCAAAAATCTTACACATTCAGCAAGGAAGTCTATCTTGGTGTCAGAGTCCAGTCTCTTGAAGCTCTTAAAGGTATAAGAACCAAATTCGACAAAAACGTACAAATCGGAAATTCCCTCTACACTGGGAATTTCGGTTTGGCTGGTCATACTGTAACGATTGTGGAATTATCTCCGTGATCAGCGCACAAGGCGTGCGCTTACACGGCGGAAAACCTCCACAAGCGTATGAAAGGAGAGAACCCAGCTTTGGTGCAAAGCACCAGTAGAGGGAAATACCCACCGGCAGGTGGAGCTGGGGGAGTGCAGAGGAGCAAAGCCTCTGTACTGTCACAGATGCCAATGGGAATTGTCCGAATTGCAACCGAGCAGGGCAAGATAGCCCTGAAAGAGAGAGAGCACAGCGACAGGGTGTATGTGTATCCACCAATCTAGTTGCCAACCCGCGACGATGAACACACAACCGTGAAGATCAGGTGGGAAAGCAATCGCAAGAGATGGTGATTGCTAATAGTGACACAAGACTGAATAAGCACAGAAAAGGGATGTATGTATGTCCACCAATCTGGTCGCCAACCTGCGACGGTGAACACACAACAGAGGAAACCAAGTGAGAACGCAATCAGAAGAGAAGCGATTGCGAATGAGAATGAGCACAGGGACAGAATGTATGTGTGTGCACCAATCTAGTCGCCAACCCGCGACGGTGCACACACAACAGCAGAAACAGAGTAGGAACGCAATCGCGAGAGAGGCGATTGCCAGAGGTGACACAAGACTAAGCAGAGGTAACCCAGGAGCAGAGCAAAGGCACAGCAAATCATACAATGAGAATGATAAGGAAAATAACAAACGCTAACTAAACGCGAACACCGCACTCATTAGCTAAAGCGAACGCGTTCACAGCGCAATCTCCGCACGTTAAGCGCAACAGAGACAAGCACGCCACCCTAACTAACCACCGACACACAAACACGGAACAGAGAACACGAGCGTTTGCTTAACGGTTACCTCACCGAGCCTACAGCAAGCGTTCATATCAGACAAGACAGACAGACGGACGGGAAACAGGAATATGAGAGATACGATCCACCGCTCTTCCGCCAGAGCGAGTGCGATCCGGGTATAGGGACAGGACAGGAAAGATCCACTGCTCTTTCCCCCAGAGCGAGTGCGATCCGGGTTCAGGGACAGGATAGGAAAGATCCACTGCTCTTTCCGCCAGAGCGAGTGCGATTCAAGTAAAGCAGCAGAGCTTAGCAGGATCCACTGCTCTTTCCACCAGAGCGAGTGCGATCCAAGTAAAGCAACAGAGCTTAGCAGGATCTACTGCTCTTTCCGCCAGAGCGAGTGAGATCTAAGTACAGCAAGATGAGGTAGCCAGTAGCAACCGCTGCTCCAGCTTACCCTCCAAGAATACAGATCAGAAGGATCCACAGCCGCTACCGCTAGAGGCAAGTGCGATCCAAGCAGATGAATAGAAGGAGTTACCAGTAGCAACTGCTGCTCTGGTTAGCACCCCCAGAAGACAGACAGAACAGGCAATACAAATAATACAAACTGACTGAACTAGAGGGGTGTCTAATACAGCCCCCAGAATTACTCTAAGATAGCTTAAACAATCCAACAGTAAAGGCTGACACTCCAGGAGTGTATTAACAAACCGTTATGACCAGCAAAGCATTCTGGGAGCAGAAGGCTTTTATACTGCCAGCCCTCAAAGGAGACAGCTGGGCAATTTGCATGTATGCAAATCCCTCAGCAAAGCAACTCTGAAAGTTGCAAGATGAAGCCAGGTCTCTTTTCCAGAGACCTGCATCCCTCAGACATAAGGAATGGTCAAACAGCTGTCTGCCTGTGCAGCCAGCTGAGCGGATCATTACATTTCCTATCCAGGATCTAATCTTGCAGTCCTGTATGAAATGAGAACCTAATATAGTGAATGATGATTAATATTCCATTTCCTGTACAAGATGCCAGAATCCCGCTGCAATAACAGATGTCCTCCCGGCCACAGGAAAGTTACTACAGGAGGAATCCATGCCTGCTGCTATGACTGTGTGCCATGCTCCGAGGGGGAAGTGTCCAACGTCACAGGTGGGGAAATGTATTGGAGAGAAAAAGATAAAGCATTTGTAACAATTTGCTTACACATCTACTGAAAGTAAAATAGACTTAATAAAAATAATAATAATAATAATAAAAATAATACTAATAATAAAGAAAAGATCAGATAAAAAAGAGAGAATAGAAAGAGCTGTGGATAAAAGTGCATACAAATTCTGCACTATACTCACCTAGGCCTGGAATCAAGCATGTGTAAGGCTATACCTGAGCTGATTTCATGATCTGGAATGCCTGAGGCTGTCTTCCGGTGATTCAGGATAAACTTCCAGGTCTTTCAGGAGACACTTACAGGTCTGCTACACTTTGCATACATATACTATTCATAGTGCAACAAAACTCCTGGTTCGTCCTGTAGAAATGACTTTTAATACATTTAGGAAGGCATTCTCACAGAGTGCGTAGGGGTGATTAGACAGGCCCTAAATAGCCAGAGGGTAGGCAGCTATAACAGAACTTTAACTAGTTAACCACTAAGGTTTTTTTTCCCCCTTATGGACCAGAGCAATTTTCACCTCACAGCAACCCTCCCATTCATTCGCCAATAACTTTATCACTACTTGTCACAACAAAATGATCTATGCCTTGTCTTTTTTCACCACCAATAAGGCTTTCTTTGGGTTGTACATTGTGCTAAGAATTATTTTATTTTATTCTAAATGCATTTTAGTGGGAATCATAAAAAAATAATAGAAAAAAAATCTTTTCTCAGTTTTCAGCCATTATAGTTTTAAAATAATACATACTACAATAATTAAAACCAAAGGGCCTGATTCACAAAGTGGTGCTAACAGTTAGCACGCTGGTGAAAAGCCCTTTATCATGCCTAAACTCAGTTTAGGCATGATAAGTTTAGGTGTGATAAGTTTAGGTGTGATAGTTTAGGCATGATAACTTTAGGTTTGATAGGTTTAGGCATGAAAAGTTTAAGCGCCAACTGGGTTAGCACCGCAGTGCACAGCTGATCAAAAGTTTTGCGATAGCAAAGTCTGGTGCACTTTGCATGGAGTTTAATGGCGCTGCTTTGCGTGCGGGACTAAACTTATCTAAACTTATCATGCCTAAACTTATCACACCTAAACTGGCTTTTCACCAGCGTGGTGCAATGGTTATCATGCCTAAAGTCTCTAACTGGGTTAGCACCGCTTTGTGAATCAAGCCCAATGTGTTTTATTTGCCAATTTGTCCCGGTTATTACACCATTTACATTCTGTTGCTATTACAAAGTAGTATAGTGAGAATAATTTATTTGGAAATAAAATTGTATGTTTCCATTCTGCGTCCGTCACTAATTAAAAGCCCATATTTGCCAAAAAACAAAACAAAAACAAAACAAAAACAGTAATATGCACTCTTGACATAAATATATAAAAAAGCTAAGTCCCTAATGTAACTATTTATATATATGTTTAATGTCACGTTTTTTTCATTAACGTGTTTTTATTTTGGTAACTATGGGGGTGGGGGGAGATAAGGGATTATTTACCGGGATATTATATGTATTGTTTTTTATTGGGAAGTTTGTAGGTGTCATTTTACGTTTTGGCCACTTTATTTTGATTATTTACTTTGTACCGTACTTTTCGCCGTATAAGACGCACTTTTTCTCCCCAAAAAATGGGGAGAAAAAGTCCCTGCGTCTTATACGGCAAAGGCAGGGAATCCCCGACTTCCATACGCCCGCCGATGCGAACCGCCGACCTGCCGCCATCGGGGATTCCCTGCCTGTGTCCTCCCAGCGTCCTCATGTGTCCCCGCTGGCCTGGCCTGCCCCCGCTTATGTCTCTGCCCCCCCCGCATACTCCGGGTCCCCGTGCAGCTTAGCGGCAGAAGCTTACCTCCTCTATCTTGCCCGCGGCGATTGAAGACATCCGGCTTCAGTGTGTGGCTTCCTCTAGTGCTGGCTGCTAATGATGCATCATCAATGTGTCTTGGAGGAGAAAGAGACTTCCTTAATATAAATGAACGACTCTGCGACCACCTAACGCAGGATGTCAGCCGCAGAGTGCCTTACTCGTTCCTCCTGGATGCACTGGTGCGTCATCTTGTGATGTGCCAGATTTGATGAAAGCTTGCGCTCACTCTAGCTAGATCGCAGCACTGTACTGGGGACAGCGCTGTCCCCTCGAGTGGCTCGCAAACTTATCGCTTCTCATAGACTGATGCCTATGAGAGGTGATCACTATGATTAGATCTTGGGGGGAGGGAGGGAAGTTGGGAGGGAAATAATAAAAAATAGACAATTTTAATAATAATAAACAATAAAAATAATATAAAAATAAAATAAATATTGCAGCAGCGATTAGATGCCACTAACAGAAAGCTCTGTTGGTGGCAAGATTAATTTGTGTGCTAAGTTGTATGGCCGTGCAGAAAACTGTTAAAGCTACAGAGTGCTGAACTGTAAGAAAAAATGGCCTGGTCTCTAGGGGAGTGTAAGTCTGTGGTCCTCAAGAGGTTAAGTAATCATCATCATCATCATCATCATATGGGAGAAATATTGGACTATATTTGTTCAAACAGAGTTTTTTATTATGTTTATTCATGTATTTGTTATTCACACTGCAAATCAAATATATCAAAAAATGATTGACAAGCCCTCTTACAATGTCCTTATATTAGTTGTGTAGGTCTGCTGAGTTAGTAGCCCCAGGGAGGATAACTCGCCTTTAGAATGTCCTACAGTCATTAGAAACCATCATGTGATTTGGGTTGTACTAAACCATACAAATCTGAAATACTATATATCAATAGACATGTTCTTTAGGATGGTTGACCTTTCTGTCTTTCCATTCACGGTAAATATGTACAATGAATAGACTTCCCTTTTCTCTTTCAAGACAGTGAAAGCTGCTTCAGATGCCCCGATGAAGAGTGGCCTGATGAGCAGAAAGTAAGATGTCTTTCCAAATCCTATGATTTTCTGTCCTATGAAAAGAATGCTTTGACACTCATATTTTCTTTGGCATCCGTACTATTTTCAGCCATGACATTATTTATATTAGGACTCTTTATCTATTACTCGGACACTCCGATAGTGAAAGCCAATAACCAGACTGTGAGCTTCATTCTCCTGACCTCCATCCTGCTGAGCTTACTGTGTGTCTTCTTGTTCCTCGGACGTCCTGTGGATATAACCTGCATGCTGAGACAGGTGGCATTTGGGATCTTCTTCACCATCTCGGTCTCCTGTGTTCTGGTCAAAACTGTCACTGTCTGTCTGGCCTTCAAAGCCACCAAGCCTGGAAGCTACTGGAGAAAACTGGTCACTGTTAAGTTCTCCAATTCCCTGATCTTCACCTGTTCTTCTGTCCAAGTTCTGATCTGTGGTATCTGGCTGTCAGTGTCTCCTCCCTACCAGGAGTATGACATGCTCTCTTCTCCTGGAGTAATCATCATTCAGTGTAATGAGGGGTCAGTGATTGGCTTCTACTCTGTGTTGGGTTATATGGGGTTTCTGGCAGCGGTGAGTTTTCTCCTGGCTTTCATGGTGAGGACATTACCGGACAGCTTTAATGAGGCCAAGTACATCACGTTCAGCATGCTGGTGTTCTGCAGTGTCTGGATTGCCATGATCCTGGCCTATGTGAGCACCAGAGGGAAGTACATGACGGCTGTGGAGATATTTGCTATTCTAGGATCATGTGCTGGAACATTAGGCTGCATATTCTTCCCAAAATGTTATGTTATACTTTTCAAACATGAGCTTAATGTTCAAAGATGTTCCCATCCCAGAAAATGAATCCATAATGTACAAAAAACTAATTTATAGGACTTTCAATTACCTTTACAACGTTTTTCTATAGACACAAGATTAAAGCCAAAAAATAAATTAAGACATTATTATAAGGAGATGATTCTAGAAAGGAAAAAAAAAAGACCCTAAGCTAGTTTCAACTCTGTATAACTTTTTGGGGTCTCTGTTGTACAAGATTCCACCTGCATTTTGTTACAAATGGGAAAGAGAAATAGGCTGGCAGACAGGCACGTGCAGAGGGGGGTGCTTTGGATGCTCTAGCACCCCCCTTTCTTTTACAGGCATCATGTGGGTCTTTCCAGGACCTGAAACTGCAGATGCTCAGGAGAGTTCTCACTTCAGTAGCTCCCTCACTTCTATTTCCTATACTCCTGCAGTGCTGCCGCCCTGATCCGCCCTCCCTCCTCCTGCCTAGTGAGCTCACTGTTCAGGAGTTTGCTGCCCCGTTATTCAGCAGCTGCGGTGAAGAGAGATAGGACGTGTTTTGCTGCCTTGTCAATCCCCCTCTGCCGAGGACAGTGTAAGCAGCCTGTGTAATGTCAGCAGCGCAGAATCAGCCGGGACGGCACAGGCGTGCCTCAGTGAGTCTGTTAATCACTGTGCATCACACTGTGCTGTCCCTGTGCATTCAGCCAGCCAGCTGCAGGGAGATGTGAGAGTGTCTCTCAGCAAGATACATGTGATATGCATCTGGAACATTCAGGTGGCTTTCAAAGGGAAAGGGGGAGGAAGGTTGAAGGGACACACATTTCTTCTGAGTGCTGTGCTGTAAAATAGAACCTGTGCTGAAACAGTGTGATTGAAAGGGGGCAGTTTAAGGGGTGTTCTCTCTGTGCCCTCTTATGTCTTTGTTTCCTTATCTTCCCCTGTACTCCTCATCCTGTCCTTCTCAGGCTCCTGTCTTTCTGTACCAGCTGTTTCTCTCTGCCCCAGCCTGCCAGCACTAACACCCCTTTCCTGTGCCACAAGGGCTACCCCACACTTCCGAAAATATCCCATGTCTTTCCAGGAAGCTCTCCGCGGTCTCCATCCTCATCGCCTTCTTCGCCATAATTACATCACCAGGCTGTGACATTTGTAATGGCATGTCCAGACATAAGGTGTTCGTATAGCGAGGGCTACCAGTATATAGTCATGTCACTGACTGTCCTCTGAGGGGCTCACAATCTAATCTAATCTAATCTAAACTAAACAAGCAGCACAGTGGCGTAGTGGTTAGCTCTCTCGCCTTGCAGCACTGGGTCCCTGGTTCAAATCCCAGCCAGGGCACTATCTGCAAAGAGTTTGTATGTTCTCTACGTGTCTGTGTGGGTTTCCTCCGGGCACTCCAGTTTCCTCCTACAATCCAAAAACATATGGATAAGTTAATTGGCTCCCTCTAAAATTGGCCCTAGACTACACCGATAATACAGATATATTGCTAACCTCTGGACACCTTTTGGTATGTGAGTGTTTGGTGCAACAGTAGTACTTTGAGTAATGCACCTGCTGAGCAGGTAATAATAGACAGTAAAGAGACACTGCTCTGGGAGCACAGGGACCTTCCATCAGCCTGAGGCTCTCCAAGGGGAGGAGTCAGACTGGAGACAGGAAGGGCCAGAGAGTGAGTGACACCTAAAGGAAGATGTCACTATCTGATCTGGAGACTATCTCTTAGATAGCTCTCGAGGTCGGGCACGCCGGGTCGGCAACACACTGACAGATAAAGTACAAAGACGGAAGGCTGATTCGGTATCCAAGTCAAGCAGAGTCTGGCAACGGAATGTCAGATATGCGAGGTACCGAATCAGAAGACAGAGGAGTAGTCAGAAAAGCTATAAGTCATAGCATATATCAAACAATGCCTATTCTGGGTGCGAGGTCCTTGGTCTCAGCACCCCGGAACAAGTCGGAGGTATACACAGATGATAATACAGTTCCCTAGACTGGGTGCGAGGTCCGTAGTCTCAGCACCCTGGAACTAGTCTGAAAGATAGCACAGATGGTAGTACAGTTCCCTAAGCTGGGTGTGAGGTCCTTGGTCTCTACACCCTGGAACAAGCTTGAAGCAGTGCTGGTCGTAATGGAGAAAGCTACGCTTACGGATCATTACGCGTAATTTTACGCTATTACGCATTACGAAATTACGCTTACGGCATAGACATTCAATTTCGGTACATGTCTATAATTACGCATAGCACTTACGCAATTACGCGTAAGTATACCGTAATTCAGGTTATTACGTTATAGGCTTACACGTAAAATCCTACTAGCCATTAATGCGTAAGGTCATGCTGCCAAGCGGAAAAGTTGACGCATAGATCAATGTTTGGTAGCCGCCGACTTTAAGGGTTAATAGCAAAGCCCCCTTAAGTGCTAAGAGCCTCAAATTTGGAGAATGTATTAAGGAGATCAGAAGGAATAAGAGGAAATTTTTTTTTTCAAAAAGACCTTATAGTTTTTGAGAAAATCGATGTTAAAGTTTCAAAGGAAAAATGTATACATTTAAAAACCCGCCGACTTTAACGGTTAATAGCAAAGCCTGCTTAAAATTTAGGAACACCAAATTCACAGGGTATATTAAGGGGATCAGTGGGAATAAGAGGAAAAAATTTTTTTTCAAAAAGACCTTATAGTTTTTGAGAAAATCGATTTTTAAGTTTCAAGGGCGAAAATGTCTTTTAAATGCGGAAAATGTCAGGTTTTTTTGCACAGGTAACAATAGTGTTTTATTTTCATAGATTCCCCCAAGTGGGAAGAGTTTTACTTACTTCGTTCTGAGTGTGGGAAATATAAAAAAAAAACGACGTGGGGTCCCCCCTCCCAGACCTCTTTAACCCCTTGTCCCCCATGCAGACTGGGATAGCCAGAATGCGGAGCACCGGCCGCGTGGGGCTCCGCACCCTGACTATACCAGCCCGCATGGTCCATGGATTGGGGGGTCTCGGAAGGGGAGGGGCAGCCAAGCTTTCCCCTCCCCCTCCGAGCCCTTGTCCAATCCAAGGACAAGGGGCTCTTCTCCACCTCCGATGGGCGGTGGAGGTGGAGGCCGCGATTTCCTGGGGAGGGGTTCATGGTGGCATCTGGGAGTCCCCTTTAAAAAGGGGTCCCCCAGATGCCCACCCCCCTCCCAGGAGAAATGAGTATAGAGGTACTTGTAGTACCCCTTACCCATTTCCTTTAAGAGTTAAAAGTAAATAAACACACAAACACATAGAAAATGTATTTTAATTGAACAAAAAACATAACCACGAAAAAAGTCCTTTAATATTCTTAATTAACCATTAATACTTACCTGTCCCTTTAAAAGCCAGTTCCCACGCAATATCCTCGGAAATATACTAATCAGTTACAATGTAACAAAGTTATTACAATGTAACAACTTTGTTACATTGTAACTACGCCGCACCCGACGTCACTCACCGCCGCCGCCGCCTCCGCGTCTGTGCTGCAGGACCCGACAGAGCTCTGAGCTATAGCTCAGAGCTCTCGAAAGCATCAAAAAGCAATCTTCCCGGTTGGTGCGCAACTCTGTACAGTACCTGGTTCATTGGAGTGGGTATGAGCCTGAGGAGAGATCGTGGGTCCCTAGTCATCATATGCATGCGGAAGAACTAAGAGAGGAGTTTCATAAGTTGCATCCTGATAGACCTGGTGGCCCGTGTACGGAGTCCACGCCTCAAGGGGGGGTACTGTAACATATGCGGCTGCGGGCACGCAGGGTGTCTCCGCAGCCACTTCGGTTCCCTATTCAGAGTCTTTTTCCATTCCCTCGGCGTCTAGCACGCCGAGGACGGAATTGTCATTTGCACATAAGGTTTCTGTATCACGCGGCCGCACACGTAGACGGGACCTTTATGCTGGGAGGAGGCGCGTCAGCTGACCCGCTGGTCGGCTGACATCAGAGCGGACATTCACCCCTCAGGATTGGCTGATTGGAGTGGGTGCGGCTTGGAGGTGTACTCTGCTTCTTAAACCGTCGCTGCTCACTCGCAACTCGTCTGCGGTTGCGAATACTTATGTGCTAGCGCTCAGACCTTAGACTACTATCCGGTGTGCTTTGATCTGGGAGGAAACCAGGGATTTCACACAAGACTAGGAGATTGTTTACTGTATATTATTGATATTCTGTGTATGATTCTGGCTAACCTCTGACTCCACTAATTGCTACTCGTCTTTGTACTGCCCATCTGATCTAGTTGCCGAATCCCTGCCTGATTACCTACTACTCTTTTGCCTTCTGACTCTGTACTGTATCTGCCTCTTGGTTGCCAAACCTAGCCTGTCTGACGCTCCGACTCACCAGTGGGCCCTCGCCACTGGTGAGGCATTCTCCATAGTAGTGTTGGGCGAACAGTGTTCGCCACTGTTCGGGTTCTGCAGAACATCACCCTGTTCGGGTGATGTTCGAGTTCGGCCGAACACCTGATGGTGTTCGGCCAAACCGTTCGGCCACATGGCCGAACTAAGAGCGCATGGCCGAACGTTCCCCGAACGTTCGGCTAGCGCTGTGATTGGCCGAACGGGTCACGTGGTTCGGACCCGAACGCGCTCTGATTGGCCGAACTGTCACGTGGTTCGGGTAAATAAATACCCGAACCACGTCATATCTCCACCATTTGTCTGTGGGTTTAGCTTTGGGTAGGCAGGCAGGGTAGTTCGCGCTCCAGCCACGCTAGCCAGGGTCCCCCCAGTCATTGTGTCGCTGCTGGGAATAGTAGTACACCGCTCGCTCAGCCACACTATATAGCATTCTGTTTACTGCCACTCTGTGTACCTCGCTCAGCCACACTATACAGCATTCTGTTTACTGTTCTGTGTCTGCTGGGAATAGTAGTACACCGCTCGCTCAGCCACACTATATAGCATTCTGTTTACTGCCACTCTGTGTACCTCGCTCAGCCACACTATATAGCACTCTGTTTACTGTTCTGTGTCTGCTGGGAATAGTAGTACACCGCTCGCTCAGCCACACTATATAGCATTCTGTTTACTGCCACTCTGTGTACCTCGCTCAGCCACACTATATAGCATTCTGTTTACTGTTCTGTGTCTGCTGGGAATAGTAGTACACCGCTCGCTCAGCCACACTATATAGCATTCTGTTTACTGCCACTCTGTGTACCTCGCTCAGCCACACTATATAGCATTTTGTTTACTGTTCTGTGTCTGCTGGGAATAGTAGTACACCGCTCGCTCAGCCACACTATATAGCATTCTGTTTACTGCCACTCTGTGTACCTTGCTCAGCCACACTATATAGCATTCTGTTTACTGTTCTGTGTCTGCTGGAAATAGTAGTACACCGCTCGCTCAGCCACACTATATAGCATTCTGTTTACTGCCACTCTGTGTACCTCGCTCAGCCACACTATATAGCATTCTGTTTACTGCCACTCTGTGTCTGCTGGGAATAGTAGTACACCGCTCGCTCAGCCACACTATATAGCATTGTGTTTACTGCCACTCTGTGTCTGCTGGGAATAGTAGTACACCGCTCGCTCAGCCACACTATATAGCATTGTGTTTACTGCCACTCTGTGTACCTTGCTCAGCCACACTATATAGCATTGTGTTTACTGCCACTCTGTGTCTGCTGGGAACAGTAGTACACCGCTCACCCGCCACTGTATAGCATTGTGCTCTGTGTCGCTGCTGGGAATAGTGGTACAATGCTCACCCGCCACTGTATAGCATTGTGCTCTGTGTCGCTGCTGGGAATAGTGGTACACCGCTCACCCACCACTGTATAGCATTTCTGTACTGCCACTGTACTGCTGCCAGTCAGCGTGTACTTTAAGGATAAGTGAAATGAGGAAGAAATCCGGTGAAAGAGGGAGGGGCAAGGGAAGAGGTGTTTCCCCTGACGGTTCACGTACAGGCCACAGGGGAGCACCCAAGAAAACCCACTCAATACCGCCCATGTTGTCCAGGACAACAACCCTCACAAATCCAAAAGAACAGGACCAGATAATTACTTGGATGACCTCTCAAGCGTCCAGCAGTGGGTTAAGCAGCACCAGCACATCACGCACGAGGTCCGAGTCCTCAGCCAGTTACAAGGAGCCAGTGGGCACAAAGCTGACACAACCGGCAGCGACACCATGCACACAACTGCCAGATAACCAGTCCGATGAATTACCTCAGGACACAATGGGGTATTCGCAGGAGCTATTCCCAGGCCAACAAACTTCCACCTTTGAAAGGTCAATGGAGGAACAGCCAGAAATGTTGTGCCCGGATTCACAACCATTAACTGTGGGAAATGCACCGCGCACTGAAATACAAGGCGAGTCCGAGGAGGACTCGGAAACCCAAATCCCAGAGCAAGTTGGGCAGGAGGGGTTGCAATTGCAGGAGGTCGACCGACAAGATCTGGAAGACGACGTTGGAGTGAGCTGCGCAGAGGTTGTTCTGGGGAGCTCTACTCCACGGCGGCAGCCCCCCACAATGACATATGACGAGTTTCAGAGATGGAAGAGGAGGGTATGGACAATGTGGACATAGACCCAGATTTTGTTTGTGAACGAGAACATCGCTGTCGTAGCAGCAGCACAGATGAGTCTGTTGAAGAACCCACCGCTGCACGAGTTCACTTTGTGCCACAAGGTAGGCGGCGCGCAATTTCAGGCACCACAAGCGTGGAAGTTCAAGTGAGAGGCAAAAGAGGCGCAAACAGAAATCGCCAGCAAGGCAGGTGCTCCAAAGTCTGGGCTTTCTTTGAAGACTGCACTGAGGATGGTACTATGGCGATTTGCAAGGTGTGCAAGACCCGCCTGAGCAGGGGGAAAAGTATTAACAACCTCTCCACCATCAGCATGAGCCGCCACATGCTATCCAAACATCCCACTCTGTGAGCAAACGCGGCAGGACAGGGTACCAGCAACACTGCCTCCCTTGGGGTCACCAGACTCACCACCAGACCCGCCTCAGCAGCAGCAGTAGCCCAGCCATTGCGTGGTTCACAACATTCACAAACATCAGACGCTGACACTGTCACTTTCCGGAGTAGTGCTCTTGAGGTCTCCCAGTGTTCATCAAACACAACAACCAAAAGCCCTTCAGTGTGCAGCCCTACGATTCAGTTGTCTGTCTCGGAGATGTTTGATCGCAAGAGGAAATTGCCAGCAAATGACCCCCGGGCCGTGGCAGTAACAGCCAGCATAGCCAAGCTTCTGGCCTGCGAAATGCTGCCATATCGAGTGGTGGAGACAAACAGCTTCAAGGGCATGATGTCAGTGGCCATCCCACGTTACGTGGTTCCCAGCCGCTACCACTTTGCGCGCTCTGCAGTGCCTGAGTTGCATGAGCACGTGGTCAGCAAAATAACCCGAAGCTTGAAGAATGCCGTTGCCTGCAAGGTTCACCTCACCACTGACACCTGGATGAGTGCGTTCGGCCAGGGTCGATACATCTCCCTTACCGCGCACTGGGTGAACCTTGTGGAGCCTGGCAGCGATTCCTCACCTGCTACGGCGCGGGTGTTGCCCACGCCGCAAACAGCTGCACCGCCGCCCCTCCCACTGGATAACAACAGCAGCACCTACCTCTCTGACTCCTTCTCCTCCAACGCATCTCAAAGCTGTGCCTCATCCGGAAACGCTAACCCAGCAGCAGTAGGATCGTGGAAGCAGTGCAGCACAGCTGTTGGCATGCGTCAGCAAGCGTTGCTGAAGCTGATCTGCCTTGGGGATAAGCAGCACACAGGGGAGGAAATTTGGAGGGGAATAAAGGAACAGACGGATTTGTGGCTGGCACCGCTGGACCTAAAACCGGGCATGGTTGTGTGTGATAATGGGAGTAATCTCATTCACGCTTTAAGGTTGGCTAAGCTGACACACAGCCCTTGCCTGGCGCACGTGATGAACCTAGTAGTTCAGCGGTTCCTGAGGACATACCCAGGCGTGGCCGATCTTCTGTTGAAGGTGCGACGAGTGGCCAAACATTGCAGAAATTCCAGTACTGCTTCGGGGGCACTCGCCAAGATGCAGGAGCGCTTCAATCTCCCCCACCATCGCTTGCTGTGTGATGTCCCTACGCGCTGGAATTCTACGCTGCACATGCTAGCCCGCTTTTGCGAGCAGAAGAGTGAAGTGGTCCAGTACATGACGGCGCAGTACCGAGGCGCATCCGGACAGCTGCCAAGCTTCTGTGGATCCGATTGGGCCAACATGTTGGACCTCTGCCAAGTCCTCCAAAATTTTGAGCAATCCACGTTGCTTGTGAGCAGTGACAACTCTTCAGTCAGCATTACCATACCACTGCTGTGTTTACTGAAGAAGTCAATGTTGAAAATCAAGGAAACAGCTGTCATGATGCAACTGGGGGAATCTGAAGGAGAAAATGATCAGCGTGATGGTACCAACATCAGGCCATCCGCCTCAGGAAACGCTGGCCCCAGCAGCTATGACGAAGAAGAGGAGGAGGAAGAGCTGGAGTTGGAACAGGAATTTCATGCCACCACTGACAAGGGCCAGAGCGGTGCACGTTGGACTTCCACAATTCAGCGCAAATGGTCAGCAGAAGCAGACCAGGAAGAAGGTGACGACTATGATGCATCACAACAACTATCACAACGCTCACAAGAGGATGATGAGGATTCTGGCAGGACTCTGGCACACATGGCTCAATTCATGCTAGACTGCATTGAACGCGACCCACGCATTGTGCGCATTCTGGACAACACCAATTACTGGGTTTATACCCTTCTGGATCCACGGTACAAACACAATGTTCCAAAACTGCTTGAAGAAAGAGTCAGACAGGTCAAAATGGAAGAATACCAGCAGGCCCTTGTGGAGACTTTAGAGAGGAGATTGACATCCACCCCCTCCTCTAGCCAGTTGTATGCAGACAGACTGACTTCCGCAAACCCAGGACGACCAGGAGGGCAGCAAACAACACAAGCCGCAGCTAGTGCCCAAAAGGGAACGGTATCGGCAGTGTCCTTGGAGTGGGAAAATTTTTATGACACCCATGCAGCAGCCCACAGAACAGCAAGCGTGCACATCCACCTCCAACACCGATCGCCTGGAGAAGATGGTCAAGGACTACATGTCAGATGGCGTAGCTGTGTTGAACAATCCATCTACACCAGGCTTTCTCAGCCAGGGTTCCTTGAGGACTCTGCAGGGGTTCCTTGGCATTTTACCCCATCGTGGGAGAAGTATAATAGAGCACACTATAATAGGTGGTACTGTTACAAGAAGCACTAAATTGGGAGTCAGGAGACAGTATAATGAGTGGCAGTGTAATAGGAGATAGTGAAATTAGCAGCCTAACCTATTTAAAGACCATGCCTCCTGAAAAATAAATGTAGGGGTTCCTTGAGACCAAAAAAAATTGTTTGCAGGGGTTCCTTGAGATCCAAAAGTTATTTACAGGGTTGCTCCATGGTAAAAGGGTTGAGAAAGGCTGATCTACACCCTTCAACTATTGGGTATCGAAGCTAGACACCTGGCACGAACTGGCAATGTACGCAATAGAGGTGCTGGCTTGCCCGGCAGCCAGCGTTATTTCGGAACGCTGTTTCAGTGCTGCCGGAGGCATCGTCACAGATCGGCGTTTCCGCCTCTCCACAGAAAATGCAGACCGTCTGACTCAAATTAAAATGAATCAATCCTGGATTGGAAACGACTACGCAACACTCCTGGACCCCAACCAAGTAACATGAACAATGACCATCTGTGATGGGTTAGCGTTTCCGGTCCCTGTTTATTGAACCTCTCATCTGTATTACACTTATGACTGCATGGCGGAAAAAAGCATTGCTATATCCACACGCTATTTGTCCTCATGCAAGGCCTGGGATGTTGTGTCTCAAAAAGCGTGGCCTTCTCCTCCTGCGCCTCCTCCTGTTCCATCACGTGTGCTGCTGCTGCTGCTGGGTTAGCGTTTCCGGTCCCTGTTTATTGAACCTCTCATCTGTATTACATTTATGACTGCATGGCGGCAAAAAGCATTGCTATATCCACACGCTATTTGTCCTCATGCAAGGCCTGGGATGTTGTGTCTCAAAAAGCGTGGCCTTCTCCTCCTGCGCCTCCTCCTGTTCCATCACGTGTGCTGCTGCTGCTGCTGGGTTAGCGTTGCCGGTCCCTGTTTATTGAACCTCTCATCTTTATTACATTTATGACTGCATGGCGGCAAAAAGCATTGCTATATCCACACGCTATTTGTCCTCATGCAAGGCCTGGGATGCTGTGTCTCAAAAAGCGTGGCCTTCTCCTCCTGCGCCTCCTCCTGTTCCATCACGTGTTCTGCTGCTTGTGCTGGGTTAGCGTTACCGGTCCCTTTTCCTGGAACCTCTTCTCTGTATTACATTTATGACTGCCTGGCGACAAAAAGCATGTTACCTGTGCAAAGAAACATGACATTTTCCACATTTAAAAGACAGTTTTTCCTTTGAAACTTTACAATCAATTTTCTCAAAAACTATAAGCTCTTTTTCAAATATTTTTTTTCCTCTTGTACCCACTCCCAAGGTGCACATACCCTGCAAATTTTGGGTATGTAGCATGTAAGGAAGCTTTACAAAGCACGAAAGTTCGGGTCCCCATTGACTTCCATTATGTTCGGAGTTCGGCGCGAACCCGAACATCTAGGTGTTCGCCCAACACTACTCCATAGTGCCCACCAGCTCCTCTGGTGAGGCTCAGCTAAACTATCAGTTACTGTATTCTAATAGTGCCCACCAGCTCCTCTGGTGAGGCTCAGCTAAACTTATTGTTACTGTGTTCTATAAGTACCCACCAGCTCCTCTGGTGAGGTCTTGCTAAACTTATTGTTACTGTGTTCTATAAGTACCCACCAGCCCCTCTAGTGAGGTCTTGCTACTTATTGTTGCTGAGTTCTTATAGTGCCTACCAGCTCCTCTGGTAAGGCCCAGTCTATTGTTGCACCAAGCACTATACATACCTTGTATCTTGCCAGCTATACATGTATTATTGGTGATACTGCAGATCACCACATAATCAGGTATAGCATCTGTATTATTGGTGATTCTGCAGATCACACATAATCAGACGTCTGTGTTGCTAAACCGATCGTTACAGAACCGCAGACCAGAAAATTATGGAGACACTGTGCAATTGGGTTGAACTGTTAGCCACATCCGTTAACGATCTTATTAAGACGGTCAACGTACAACAAACTCAGATTGACCAACTGGCTGAAACAGTTAATCGTCTTAAAAATCCCAATGCACAAGTGTCCTCCACTCTTGTTATTGAGCCTAGGATACCCCCTCCAGAAAAATTTTCAGGGCATCGCTCAGACTTTCGAAATTTTAAGCACCGATGCCTTTCTTATTTTGAGTTACGGACAGTATCTTCAGGCACAGAGAGCCAGAGAGTCACCATGATAAAGACTGTTATCAGGTGGTTCATAGTCCTGGGCATACAGTCTCCCTGATGGGCATGAGGCTTTGGCCACTGTTCAGGACTTCTTCAAAGCAATGGAAGTTATATATGATGATCCAGATTTAGCTACAACGTCTGAGAGGAAACTTAAGACTCTCAGACAAGGGCATAATTCAGTCGAGAATTATGCCGCTGAGTTTAGGAGGTGGGCGGTTACAGCTAGATGGGGGCAGTATGCTTTGTTAGATTGCTTTTTGTCAGGCTTATCGGATGCAGTGGCTGATCTTATGTTAGGTCATCCTGAACCTAAGTCAATCGATGAGGCCATTTCCCTGGCAATAAAAATTGATCGTCGAGTTCGATACCAGAGGCAGACTCGGGGAAAAATGGCAGGGAGACCTGTTTCTAGCGTGTTTTCTCCTCCTGTTTCATCTTCTCCTCCACCTGATGAGCTGATGCAAATTGGACAGACTAAGCTCACTGAGGTTGAGAAGAACAGGAGGCGTACCAAGAAACTCTGTCTCTATTGTGCAGAGAGGGGGCATATTGTAGCAAATTGTCCCAAGAAGGCGGAAAATCCCATTGCCTAGGTGTAGCTGGGGGTACTACCCTAGGCGATCCAGTCTTACCTCTAAAAAATAAGCGTGTACTTCTCCCGTGTTCTATCACCTGGGAGGGTCAAGTCCTTTCCACCCAGGCCTTTATAGACTCGGGTTCTGCAGTTAATGTCATGGCTTATGACTTTGCCATTAAGTTTGGTTTTCCTCTCCTTCCTGTGGGACGTCAGATCATAGTGACTGCAATGGACGATTCACCATTGCAGAGGAAGTTACCCATTACTCAGACTCCGTTGTTATTGTGTCAGTTGGGGGTGTTACATAAAGAACAAATACAGTTTTTGGTCTTAGAGATGTCTACCTCCACAGTGATTCTCGGTATGCCGTGGCTTCGAAAACACTCCCCTCAGATTGACTGGAGTTCCAGACAATTGTTAGCCTGGTCCTGCCTACTGTCATCATCATTGTTTGGATAAAGTCACAGTAGGAGCTACCGAGATCCAAGTGGAGGGGTCATCATCTCACTCCTCTGGTTCCACTGAAATTGGGTCTGGGAAAGACTGGGCAACTATGCTAGGCCCATTTCAGCAGGAAGCCCTTGAGGGGAAATCAGATGGAGTCCTTTTTGTGCCTCTTCAGTTCAGATTTGAGATTTTTCATATGTTTCACTACCATAAGACTGCAGGTCACCCTGGGGTTGCCCGCACGCAAGAGTTGTTGGACAGATGTGTGTGGTGGCCATCCATTGTGTCTGACTGTAAGGATTTTGTGGGGAGCTGTTCTGTTTGTGCCAGGAGCAAGTCCTCCAGACAAGCTCCCATGGGCACCTTACAGTCACTGCCTATACAAGAGCAACCATGGACACACTTGTCCATGGACTTTGTAGGGGAACTCCCTAGGTCTCAGGGAAAAACTGTCATTTGGGTGGTAGACGATAGGTTTAGTAAGATGGCCCATTTCATTCCTTTGGAGGGACTCCCTCCTGCTCAAGAACTGGCAGAGCTTGTCATTCACCACATCTTTCGTTTGCATGGTGTTCCGGAAGATGTGGTGTCAGATAGGGGAGTCCAGTTCATCTCCAAATTTTGGAAGGCTTTTTGTAATCATCTGGGAATGAACCTATCGTTTTCCTCCAGCTACCACCCACAGACGAATGGCCAAACGGAAAGGGTCAATCAGTCCCTTGAACAGTTTCTGAGGTGTTATGTGGCTGACGCCCAGACCGAGTTTAGCCAAGTTCTTGCCATTTGCGGAGTTTGCTCATAATAATTTGAAGAGTTCTTCCTCAGGGTTCTCACCCTTTCAGGTCGTGATCTCCTAAGTTCTCTTCTTTGCCTGTGGTGGCATCTCCTTTCCCAGCATTGGAGGAGTGGCAGGGAACCTTGAAAGAGATATGGGCTCTGGTTCAGAGAAATCTTAAGAAGGCGTTTATGACTCAGAAGAAACGGGCAGATAGGAGACGTCTGGGAGAGTGGGACTTTGCACCAGGGGATCTGGTGTGGGTGTCTACCCAACATCTGGCTCTGAAGCATCCCTCTGCCAAATTGGGCCCTAGATATATAGGCCCATATCCTATCTCTAAGAGAATCAATAAGGTCACATATGCTGTTTCACTTCCGTCTACTTGGAGGGGTGTTAATACATTTCCTGTGTCCTTGTTGAAACCTGCTATGCATGCAGATCCCCCCCCCCCCCCCGTGGTGATTGATGGAAAACCTGAATATGAGATAGAACAAATTTTGGATTCCCGGTTGGTGCGCAACTCTGTACAGTACCTGGTTCATTGGAGGGGGTATGAGCCTGAGGAGAGATCGTGGGTCCCTAGTCATCATATGCATGCGGAAGAACTAAGAGAGGAGTTTCATAAGTTGCATCCTGATAGACCTGGTGGCCCGTGTACGGAGTCCACGCCTCAAGGGGGGGTACTGTAACATATGCGGCTGCGGGCACACAGGGTGTCTCCTCAGCCGCATCGGTTCCCTATTCAGAGTCTTTTTCCATTCCCTCAGCGTCTAGCATGCCAAGGACGGAATTGTCATTTGCACATAAGGTTTCTGTATCGCGTGGCTGCGCGCGTAGACGGGACCTTTATGTTGGGAGGAGGCGCTTCAGCTGACCCGCTGGTCGGCTGACGTCAGAGCGGACGTGACGTTCACCGCTCAGGATTGGCTGATTGGAGTGGGTGCGGCTTGGAGGTGTACTCTGCTTCTTAAGCCGTCGCTGTTCAGTCGCAACCCGTCTGCGGTTGCGAATACTTATGTGCTAGCGCTCAGACCTTAGACTAGTATCCAGTGTGCTTTGATCTGGGAGGAAACCAGGGATTTCACACAAGACTAGGAGATTGTTTACTGTATATTATTGATATTCTGTGTATGATTCTGGCTAACCTCTGACTCTGCTAATTGCTACTCGTCTTTGTACTTCTGCCCATTTGATCTAGTTGCCGAATCCCTGCCTGATTACCTACTACTCTTTTGCCTTCTACTCTGTACTGTATCTGCCTCTTGGTTGCCGAACCTAGCCTGTCTGACGCTCCGACTCACCAGTGGGCCCTCGCCACTGGTGAGGTATTCTAATAGTGCCCACCAGCTCCTCTGGTTAGGCTCAGCTAAACTAATCAGTTACTGTATTCTAATAGTGCCCACCAGCTCCTCTGGTGAGGCTCAGCTAAACGTATTGTTACTGTGTTCTACAAATACCCACCAGCTCCTCTGGTGAGGTCTTGCTAAACGTATTGTTACTGTGTTCTATAAGTACCCACCAGCTCTTCTGGTGAGGTCTTGCTAAACTTATTGTTACTGTGTTCTATAAGTACCCACCAGCTCCTCTGGTGAGGTCTTGCTAAACGTATTGTTACTGTCTTCTATAAGTACCCACCAGCCCCTCTAGTGAGGTCTTGCTAAACTTATTGTTACTGTGTTCTATAAGTACCCACCAGCTCCTCTGGTGAGGTCTTGCTAAACTTATTGTTACTGTGTAACGAATGTGGAATTATTTCCGTGGTTAGCGCACAGGACGCGCGCCGACACTACGGAAATCCTCCTCAAGCGTGTAATTAGAGAGAAACCAACTTTGGTGCAATGCACCTGTAGAGGGAGATTCCCACCGGCAGATGGAGCTGTGGAGTGCAGATGAACACAGCCTCTGCACAGCCACAGATGCCAGGTGAGAATTGTACAAGTTGAAGCAATGCAGGGCAAGATAGCCCTTAAAGAGAGAGAGAGCACAGAGACAGAATGTATGTGTGTACACCAATCCAGTCGCCACCCAGTGACGGTGAACACACAACAATGGAAACCAAGTGGGAACGCAATCGTAAGAGTGGCGATTGCTAACAGCGACACAAGACCGAAAGAGCACAGATACAGAATGTATGTATGTCCACCAATCTAGTCGCCACCCGGCGACGGTGAAACACACAACAGCAGAAACCAAGTATGAACGCGATCGCAAGTGTAGCGATTGCCAATAGTGACACAAGACCGAACTAGACTGAGCACAAGTGTAGAGAAAGAGCACAGAGACAGAATGTATGTGTGTCCACCAATCTAGTCGCCACCCAGCGATGGTGAACACACAACAATGGAAACGAAGTGGGAACGCAATCGCAAGTGTAGCGATTGCCAAGAGTGACACAAGACTGAATCAGACAGAGTACAAATGCAACAAGAAAGACATAGCACAAAGCAATGATCAGAACAACAAGGAAAATAACAAACGCTAGCTAAACGCGAACACCGCACTCATTCGCAACAGCGAACGCGTTTAAGACACGATCACTGCGCGTTAGGCGCCCAGTGATAAGCGTGCCACCCTAACTAACCAATGAAACACAAACATGAAATAGAGAACGCGAATGCTTGCTAAATGGTATCTCACCGAGCCTATAGCAAGCGTTCGTACCAGACAAGACAGACAGATGGGACTACCAGTATCAAATGCTGCTCTGGCTAACATCCCTAAGGTAGGATACGGAAGGAACCACCACTGCTACCACTACAGCGGATGCGATCCAAACAGACAAACAGATGGGGCTACCAGTAGCAACCGCTGCTCTGGTTAGCACCCCTAATGCAGAATACAGAAGGTTGCCAGCCACTGCCACTAGGGCAAATGCAATCCAGACAGATAGAGCAGCCAGTAGCAACCGCAGCTCTGACTTACACTCCCAGACAGACATAACGATTTCCTGTCGACCACCGCTGGCGACAAGACAATCGAGACAGAGAGACAGAACAAGGCAATACAGATAATACAACCTGACTGCACTAGAAGGGATGCCTAGTGCAGTCCAAAGGAATACTCTAAGATAATCTTTAGCAAACAATAGCAAGGCTGACACTCCAGGAGAGTTTAGCAGGAACAAACCATCATGACCAGCAAGGAATTCTGGGAGAAAAAGGTATTTATACTGCAAGCCATCAAAGGAGGCAGCTAAACAATTTGCATGACAAGTATATGCAAATTCCTCACCAGCAGAGCAACTCTGAAAGTTGCGAAGCGAAGACAGGTCTCTTTTCCAGAGACCTGCAACACTCAGACCTAAAGAATGGACAAACAGCTGTCTGCCTGTGCAGACAGCAGAGCAGATCATTACATACTGTGTTCTATAGGTACCCACCAGCTCCTCTGGTGAGGTTTTGCTAAACTTATTGTTACTGTGTTCTATAAGTACCCACCACAGCTTCTCTGGTGAGGCTCAGCTAAACTTATCGTTACGGTGTTCTAATAGTCCCCACCAGCTCCTCTGGTGAGGTCTTGCTACTTATTGTTAGTGAGTTCGTATAGTGCCTACCAGCTCCTCTGGTAAGGCCCAGTCTATTGTTGCACCAAGCACTACATACTTTGTATTCTGCTAGCTATACTTGTATTATTGGTGATACTGCAGATCACCACATAATCAGGTATAGCGTCTGTATTATTGGTGATTCTGCAGATCACACATAATCAGACGTCTGTGTTGCTACACCGATCGTTATAAGTGCAAACTGCCCCCACCTAGCCGACACTGCCCACTTTCTAAATTCCGCAGCATAGGTCTCTACGGAATTGTGTCCCTGCCTGAGGGTCTTAAGCTTCCTCTCAGCAGTGGCTGCGATATCTGGATCATCGTAGATTATGGCCATGGCCTTAAAGAACTCTTGTACTGACGTTAACCTCGTGACCACTGGGAAGATTGTAAGCCCAGGTTTGAGAGTCCCCTGATAATAACATTTTAATAAAAGTTACTCTTTGGCTCTCAGAACCTGACGAAATTGGTCTCCGTTCAAAATAAGAGAGGCAGCAATTCCTAAAATTCTGAACATAAGACTTATGCCCTGAGAATCTAATCGAGTTGGCAACAGACAGGCACATACAGTACAGAATCGGAAGGCAGAGAGGAAACGATAAACAGGCAGAGTCAACAGCAAGATCAGATGGGCTAAGGTACAGAATCACTGAGCAGAAGAATAGTCAAAAGGAGCCTAGAGTCATACACAAATAATCAAACAATCAACAATGAGTTATAATTATAGCTATCAAAGGGTCTGAGCGCTAACACGTAGTATTCGCAACAGCAGACAGCGAGCAACTGAAGGCCCGTGACTTTTATGCAGGAAGGGAATCCCCAGAGCTGCCCAGCCAATCAGCGGCGAGGCGCGTCCCCCGTGACGTCAGCCGACCCGCAGGTCAGCTGATGCGTCTATGGGACGCTTAAAGGTCTCGCCGCTGGCCGCGCGCACGCATAGCCCTGAGGCTGTGCGCAGGCGAGAGTCCCGTGCGTGGCGTGTGCAGCTGAGTGGCGGGGATGGTGGCGGTGGTCACACTGCTCTCCGTGACCGCCCTATCCCCGCCGCTCGTTACAAATTGGTAGTAGGATGAAGTATTATTAATTAACACAATAAAATTATATTACTGCAAATGCCAGACTGAACAGGTGGGTTTTCAGTCTGGATTTAAACACGTCCAGGGATGGAGCTGTGCTGATCTGCTGAGGTAACCGTAAGTCCATAACGTAGGAGCAGCATGACAGAAGGCTCTGGGACCAAAAGTTTCCTGGTGGACTCTGGGTATGACTAGATTATTAGAACCTGTGGATCTGAGAATGCGGGGATTGCTACGCAGCTGCAACATTTCTTTCATGTATCCAAGGACCAGTTTATCTAGTGACTTAAATGTCAGTAGGCCGATCTTGCATAGGACCCTCCAGTACAAGTCCTTGTTTGGATTGGAAGCAGAGGCGGACATAGGCCCGTGCAGACCGTGCAGCCGCACAGGGGCCTCATGCCCTCTAGGGCCCATGCAGCACCACAGTTAGGGCATGATTATACTGTAGGCTCTTCTCTGTGTATTTCTCTCCAGGAGGAAGAGCAGTGATATTTGCTTGTGGCCCTGTCATACACAAATATGAAATGTGCGCTACATTTACACAGTGCCTACACAATGTAACCTAGATTCATGTACTTTTATGTTATCAAAATTATTTCAAACCAACTTTAATCTGACATGATGGGGCCTCTTCATTTATTCTGCACAGGGGCCCACTGTTGGCTTTGTCCGCCACTGATTGGAAGGCCAGTGTAGAGAGCATTGCAGTAGTCCAGTCGGGATGTAATGATTAGAGATGGCCCGAACCTCTGATTTTCGGTTCGCGAACTTCCGCAAAAGTTTGGTTCGCGCGAACTTTTGCGAACCGCAATAGACTTCAACGGGGAGGCAAACTTTGAAAACTAGAAACACTTATGCTGGCCACAAAAGTGATGGAAAACATGTTTCAAGGGGTCTAACACCTGGAGGGGGGCATGGCGGAGTGGGATACATGGCAAAATTCCCGGGGAAAAATCTGAAATTGACGCAAAGCAGCGTTTTATGGGCAGAAATCACATTGAATGCTAAATAGCAGGCCTAACGTGCTTTAAAACATCTTCCATGTGTATACATCAATCAGGGAGTGTAATTAGTGTACTGCTTCACACTGACACACCAAACTCACTGTGTAACGCACCACAAACAGCTGTTTGTGTAGTGACGGCCGTGCTGGACTACTGCGCACCATGGCGAGATTGCTCTTCCTAACTCAGTGATGTCTGGTTAGGTAATGTCTGTTGGTCGTATCAACTTTCAATGGTTCTTGCTCTACCATTGTTAAAGCTTACATCCATTTTTTTTTACATTACATTTTCTGCTTGCAGTTCAGTACTAGTGATGATCAAACACCCCAATATTCGGGGAATAACGAACAGTGGCGAACACTGTTCGATCAACACTATTCAGTACCTGGCTGCAACGAAAATCTATTATGGAGGGCAAGTCTGCCATTGTGACCACGGGTAATGGACAGAGAATCCTGATTCTATTCCAGTCCGGAGTTGGAGCCTAAGAAATGGCTACCACCACACATCCAAGGAAAGCAGCAGGCAGGCATGCACGTTCCGAGGTAGTGACCAAAAATAACAATACAGGAGGAGAACGTTCGAGGCCCTGCTGTGTATGTGAAATGAATCAACTTTAAATCCTTTAACGAGAATCTGTTATGGAGGGCAAGTCTGAGGGTGCCTTCACTGCAATTCACCAGGTTGGTCTCCTCCTCAAGGAGGCGAGAATCTTTTATGGAGGGCAAGTCTGCCATTGTGAGTGACCACAGGTAATGGCCGGGGAATCCTGGTTCTATTCCGGTCTGGAGTTGGAGCCTAAGAAATGGCTACCACCACACACATCCAAGGAAGGCAGAAGGCATGGCATGCACGTCCCGAGGTAGTGACCAAAAATAACAATACAAGAGGCCTTTCGAGGGCTTGCTGTATTTGAAATGAATTAACTTTAAATCCTTTAACGAGAATCTGTTATGGCGGACATTGATGACACCACTTGCCACACCAGCAAGGTATATGCAGTAATGAGGTGGGTTCACTGAACAAAACAGCTAGGTATATGCAGTGATAGGGTGGGTTCACTGAACAAAACAGCTAGGTTTATGCAGTGATGAGGTGGGTTCACTTAAAGTGGCCCCAAATTAAAAATACAAGATTTCAGAAATAAAATCTACCGCGCGGGGGTAAAGTGGTTAAAGAAGCATTTTATTTATTTTATTGTACACATACTGGGCAAAATGCCTTAGGCCAGTGATCTGCAAACTTGGCTCTCCAGCTGTTAGGGAACTACAAGTCTCGCAATGCTTTGGCCTTTATGAATCATGACTGTGGCTTTCAGACTCCAGCAATGCATTGTGGGACTTGTAGTTCCTTAGCAGCTGGAGAGCAAATGGTGATAGTTTTACACCCTATCAATAAAATGCCCTTTAAGCCACCAGTTAGAAAATACTCTGAATAATTTTTACAGAACTTTTTCGTCAACTTTCTGGCACTTTTTCAATGGTAGAGTCCAAAAATTAATTTAAAAAGAAGTAGAAACGTATCTGTGGTGATATATTGGGGTGCTGATGATGTTAGGAATAAAGGAACATATTCTTTCATTTTTCTGCCTGTGTTCCGTGTAGGTCTGCCAGAAGGGAGCAGGTTACCTTGAGTTGCTTGGGGCAAGGAAATGGGTGATTGTCTTGGCCATATGAGGTGCTTTGAGTCTGTATGCAGTTCCTCTGAGAGTGCTAATGGGATTATCTGCCTGGTTTTTTGAACTCAGGAGATGGCCCATTGTCTCAATACACAAAGCAAGAGGACCAGAGTCTGGAGACTAACACAGGAACGTTTGAAATGTACATGACAGGCTATTAGAAATGGGTGAAGTCCTGTTGATACCATTTTTTACCTGTGGAAATTAAATCATTAGTGGAGGTGCAAAACTATACCCTGTAAATTACATCTAATAAAACGGAGACAGGAAAAAGCCTTAATCAAGTTTTCACCTGGAGTTGAAAGACTCACTTCACAATCTTTGATGTATAGACTTTTACCTGGAAATGGAATATGTCTGAGATTTAATTAAAACCTAGTTCCTCCCCTCCCCAAGGAAGTTGCAGCCTCCAGGCGTAGCTCAGAGTATAAAAAGCAGAGGCAGATGCCTAGTGACTATCTGCTCTGGGAGTTAGCGCATAGCTAGAGTTGATCTCGACTTCTGGTCGAACAAGCGGCATGCTTCTGCCGACAACGTTGAGACCTTCAAGTTGGTAACGTTTTTTTTAATCCCCATTTTTATTTTACGCAAATATCCGTGTGTGTTATCTTTGTAACTTTTATCTTGTAACTATTTTTACTTTGTTTTTTGTAATATTTTGTATATATTAAGTTCTGCATTGTTCTATGTTTTTCTGGAATATTAAATTATTATTTAATAAGCTTGACTTCTGCTGTACTAAACTAACACTCATAGCCTAGAAGAGACTGAAGTGTAACCGTGTATAAGTTCATGCCTAGTTGTATGTTTGAGCAACACTACCGTATGAAATTGTAATTGCATTGTGTGTGGGGGCGTTTGTCATACGTTGGCCTAAGCGCGCAGCTGACCCAACGTACGAACAACGCCAGTGCGAGTAGCGACAGCAGAGTGGCTAACAGTATCGTTCGGAACGACTGTTAGTGGGTATTCGCTTCACGACAGTGTAAGATTGCAACTGTGTGTGTGTGGGGGTGCGTGGCGTTCCCGTATTTGGCCTAAGCGCAAAGCTGACCCGAATACGAAAACGCGGAGTGCGCGCTGAGGACTCAACAGCAGAGTGGAAGTGTCTAGCGAACAGCTAGTGGTGGCAGTGAGAGGTGTTCTGAGGGGTCCCAGCCTTGTTTTAGCTTGAATAAGGCTGTTCCCCGCTTAATCTGGTCAAACCCGCAGTCGGGAACCGTATACGCAGGCGTGCCGCGGGCCGGTTCCTGACAGTATCTCCTAGGAGACATCTTAGGAAAAATAGTGAACTGCATACAGGCCACTATAACTTTTGATAACAGTATTTCTCCAAATAAAGTTTTTAGCAGAGAGAGTTACTGGTAGGGGGTGAGTAGGCCACCTTGAAAAGGTGGGTTTTCAGGGATTGCTTGAATGTTTTAAAGTAGGGATGAGTCTGATGGGTGATGGAAGGGAGTTCCATTGGGTAAGGTCATTGAACAACCTGGCGTATACCTGTGAACAAGCTCCGAGATGTAGGAAGGGCAGGTTTTGTGCACATATATATATATATATATATATATATATATATATATATATATATATATACTAGCTGGACGCGACGCCCGGTGTTGCCCGGGAATGTATTTGGCTGGTGTTGGCTCCGCCCACTTTTCCTAACCCTAACACACAATTACTCAATGACCAAGTATGTGAGCTTTGCGGTCTTTGGCATCAATAATTTGCAATGAAATAAAATTAATCTGATTGGATGTGGCTCCACCCCTTTTCTGAATTTGAACCCCAATCACTCAATGGCCAACTGTACCAGGTACAGGTGATTAACAGTGCAAGAGGCTTGTGCCATTAACAGTGCAAGAATGGCAGCAATTAAATATTCCCCTTAAAAATCAATAGGTCGATTTTGATTGGCTTTTATAGGCTCCACCCACTTTTCTGAATATTAATCTCAGTCACCCAGTGACCAACTGTGCAAAGTTTGAGAACCCTACCGTTAAGGGCTGGTTCAGACGGACGCTTGCAGAGCGTTTACTGCCAGCGTTCGGGGCTTGGCGTTAAACACTCCCATTCAAGTGAATGGGAGTGTTTGTACCAAGCTTTCACGCGCGTTTACACGAACGCAGCGTTCGGGTCCCGATTTTCACTGGCGTTCAAGGAGCCCCTGGAAGCTACATGTCGCTTCCAGGGGCGGTTAACCGCGACGGGTAATGTTCCCCTAGGAGAAGAAAAACCGTGACCACATCCGAACGCAATGCGAACGCTGCTGAAAGCCCGAACGCATTTCTGCCGCGACGCCAATGAACGCGACGCCTCCAAACGTCCATCTGAACCAGCCCTAACAGTGTAAGAATGGCTGCAGTTTACATTTGCGCAATGAAATTTGTATTTTTCTCCACCCACTTATTTCCTAACATTGTTTAGGTATGTATTTGGCTGGTTTTTGCTCCGCCTACTATTTGTAACCCTTACACACAATTACTTAATAACCAAGTTTGTGAGCTTTGCGGTCTTTGGCATCAATAATTTGCATTGAGATTAAACAAATCTGGTTGGCCGTTTGTGGCTCCACCCCTTTGTCTAAATTAGAACCCCAGTCACCCAATGACCAACTGTACCAGGTTTAAGGCTTGTGCCATTAACAGTGCAAGAATGGTAGCAATTACATATTCCCCTTGAAAAACAATAGGTGAATTTTGATTGGCTTTTGTAGTCTCCACCCACTTCTCTGAATATTAATCCCATTGACCCAGTGTCCAATTGTGCAAAGTTTGAGAACCCTACCATTAACAGTGTAAGAATTGCTGCAGTTTACATTTCTCAGTGAAATTTGCATTTGTCTCCGCCTACTGATGACCCGGCATTGCCCGATTATGTATTTGGCTGGTGTTGGTTGCGCCCACTTTTCCTTACCCTAACACACAATTAATCAATTAGTCAATGACCAAGTTTGTGAGCTTTGCGGTCTTTGGCATCAATAACCTGCATTAAATTGAAACAAATCATATTGGCTGTGTGTGGCTCCACCCTGTTTTATGAATGTAAACCCCAGTCACGCAATGATCAACTGTACCAGGTTTGAGGCTTGTGCCATTAACAGTGCAAGAATGGCAGCAATGAAATATTCCCCTTGAAAATCAATAGGTAATTTTTGATTGCCTTTTGTAGGCTCTGCCCACTTTTCTGAATATTAACCCCAGTCACACAGTAATTAACTGTGCAAAGTTTGAGAACCCTACAATTAATAGTTTAAGAATGGCTGCAGTTTACATTTTCCCAGTAAAATTTGTATTTGTCTCCGCCACTTATGACCCGGCATTGCCCGCTCATGTATTTGGCTGGTGTTGGCTGTGCCCACTTTTCTAGCCCTAACGCTCAATTAATCAATTACTCAATTACCAAGTTTGTGAGCTTTGCAGTGTTTGGCATCAATAATTTGCATTGGAATGAAACAAATCTAATTGGCTGTTTGTGGCTCCACCCCCTTTCTGAAATTGAACCCTAGTCACCCAATGAGCAACTGTACCAGGTTTGAGGCTTGTGCCATTAACAGTGCAAGAATGGCAGCAATGTAAATATTCCCCTTGAAAATCAATAGGTTAATTTTGATTGGCTTTTATAGACTCCACCCACTTTTCTGAATATTAATCCCAGTCACCCAGTAACCAACTGTGCAAAGGTTGAGAACCCTACCATTAACAGTGTAAGAATGGCTGCTGTTTACATTTTCCCAGTAAAATTTGTATTTGTCTCCGCCCACTTATGACCCGGCGTTGCCCGCTCATGTATTTGGCTGGTGTTGGCTGTGCCTACTTTTCTAACTCTAACACACAATTAATCAATTACCAAGTTTGTGATCTTTGCGGTGTTTGGCATCAATAATTTGCATTAAAATGAAACAAATCTAATTGGCTGTTTGTGGCTCCACCCCTTTCTGAAATTGAACCCTAGTCACCCAATGAGCAACTGTACCAGGTTTGAGGCTTGTGCCATTAACAGTGCAAGAATGGCAGCAATGTAAATATTCCTGTTGAAAATCAATAGGTTAATTTTGATTGGCTTTTATAGACTCCACCCACCTTTCTGAATATTAATCCTAGTCACCCAACAACCAACTGTGCAAAGTTTGAGAACTCTACCATTAACAGTGTAAGAATGGCTGCTGTTTACATTTTCTCAGTGAAATTTGTATTTGTCTCCACCCCCTTTTTGGTTATGGGAATAAAAAGTATCCTATATTTTATTTCAGGTAATGTACTATGTGTGTGCCAAATTTCATTCAAATCCTTTCAGCCATTTTTGCGTGATCGAGTAACAAACATCCAAACATCCAAACATCCGAACTTTCCCATTTATTATATTAGTAGGATAGGCCAGGCATAGAATCTTGAAACTTATCCTGAATTGGATATGGAGCTATTGCGGGGAATTACACAGGAGGATGTGGATGTGGAGCAGTAAGAAGAATGGATGACTCTGGCAGCCACATTCATGACTGATTGAAGGGGAGGACCGACAGGAGAGAGTTACAGGAGGAAAGCGGTAGATGATGAAGGCATGGATGGGCAGGTGTTAGTTAGATTTAAAGGATTGCACAATTTAGTGTTTAGTTATATTAAAGAATTGTTGCAGCTGCATTGTACCTCCCACAATTTCATAACAGTAGAATATAATACTCTACTCATCTCCATTGTCAACTACAAAGTCATCAGAACCAATGCCTTCTGTCATGCCGCCCATACTCTAGGGCAGGGGTCTCAAACTCGCAGCCCGTGGGCCATTTGCGGCCCTCGATGCAATATTTTGTGGCCCTCGCCGGCAAAAGCTTCCTTATAGTTCGCTTCAGTGCTCCCAAGTAATCTGCCGCTAAATGAGGGCTGCATAGCCCCAAATCACCCGGGGGGCAATTTGCTGGCATTTCCCGGAAGGGGCAGAGCTTTTAGCTTCAGCTCTGCCCCTCCTGACGTCAATCGCTGCACGGATCGCCGCCACTCCCCGCCCCTCTCTGTGAAGGAAGAGTGAGAGGGGCGGGCAGAGGCCTCGATGCGCCGTGATTGTGAAATCCCTTATGCGGCCCAGCCTCATCCTGACTTTGCCTCCTGCGGCCCCCAGGTAAATTGAGTTTGAGACCCCTGCTCTAGGGGAATGCCTACCCTATTCATTATGCCTACTCCATCCTTGGTGGACTTTAAAGCCACATGAAAACACAACTTTCATGATGGACACTCACAGGTTTTTATTTGTGGTATTGTAAGGTACCTTCCCAAAGTGCCCGCTCTACATATTTTGCACTTGGCAAAGGGCCTTAATAAATTGTAACTAAGGCGTGAATTATATATCTTAAAGTGAACCTAAAGTCAAGAAGAAAAAATGAGTTTAACACACCTGGGGCTTCCCTCAGCCCCCTGAAGCTGATCGGTGCCTACGCCGACTCCATCAGATTTCCCTGGACCGGCCGGCGGTGACTTCTGGTTGCGCCGTCACCGGCCGACAGGCTGGGAACGCGAGTGATTCTTCGCATTCCCAGCCAGAATAGCACCCCCTATGCTGCTATTGCGGCCTCCCTATGCTGCAATAGCAGCATAGGGGGTGATATTCTGGCTGGGAACGCGAAGAATCACTCGCGTTCCCAACCTGTCGGCCGGTGACGGCGAAACCGGAAGTCGCCGCCGGCCGGTCCAGAGACATCTGATGGAGTCAGCGTGGGTACCGATCAGCTTCAGGGGGCTGAGGGAAGCCCCAGGTGAGTTAAACTCATTTTTTCTTCCTGACTTTAGGTTCACTTTAAGTTCTGGATATATCACTTATGTACTTATATCCATGTTTCACACACAACATATTAACTTTTTTTCTCTCCAGACAGTGAGACCTGCTGGAAATGTCCTGATGATCAGAAGCCCAATGAGAAGAAATCAGGTTGTGTCCCCAAACCTTATGAGTTCCTGTCTTATAAAGAGGACTTTCTTCCAACCTTCTTCTCTTTAGTGGCTGTAATGTGTTCTGCTATCACATCCTGTATAATAAAACTGTTCAGAGCACATCGGGACTCTCCAGTTGTGAAGGCCAATAACCAGACTGTGAGCTTCATCCTCCTGACCTCCATCTTGCTGAGCTTCCTCTGTGTCTTCTTGTTCCTCGGACGTCCTGTGGAAATAACCTGCATGCTGAGACAGGTTTTATATGGAATATGTTTCTCCATTGCTCTCTCTTCTGTTCTTGCCAAGACCATACAAGTCTGCATCGCTTTCAAAGCCACCAAACCCGGCACTATCTGGAGGAAGTGGGTGGGAAGCAAAGTGTCTAATGCTATTGTTGTGTCCTGTTCTTGTGTCCAAGTTCTGATCTGTGTAACGTGGCTGTCAGTGTCTCCTCCCTATCAGGAGTATGACATGTTGTCTTCCTCTGGGAGGATTGTCATTCAGTGTAATGAGGGTTCAGTGATTGGCTTCTACTGTGTGTTGGGTTACATGGGGTTTCAGGCCGGTGTGAGCTTAGTTCTGGCTTTCATGGTGAGGACATTACCGGACAGCTTTAATGAGGCCAAGTACATCACGTTCAGCATGCTGGTGTTCTGCAGTGTCTGGATTGCCATGATCCCGGCCTACCTGAGCACTAGGGGGAAGTTAATGGTGGCTGTGCAGATATTTGCTATACTCACCTCCAACTCTGGGCTGCTAGGATGTATATTTCTTCCAAAATGTTACCATATACTCCTAAACACCCAGGTCTTCATCAGAAAAAATAATGTAGAGAAATAAATGATTCCAGTCTGGTTAATAATTAATGTTTTCATGTAATGTATATTATTAACATACTGCATACTAGCAGTTTATACACATTTACTAGAATATTATAATATATAGTCTTTTTAAAATAAAATAAAAAAAATGCACTTTTAACTTTTATGTACCAAACAATTAATTTTTAAACTACTTTGTAGGGTTGATTGCGGTCAGGGGCACCTGCTGGAAACTCTCTCAAATGGGGAAAAAAAATCTAGTCCAAGATTTTCCAGGAGAGAACATTTTAAATGTGGGAGGGCTGGAATTCAATACAAAAATCAATGTTTTTTTTACTAGAGGTGGGACAAATCCACAATTTCTTTGAATCTGAAGGTTCTTGAATATCTCAAACTTTTCAAATCTTGAATCTCAGGATCCTGTACAAAAGAGTTGTATTATCCATGGTATAACATGGGATGCAAAAGTTTGGGCAACGTTGTTAATTGTCATGATTTTCCTGTATAAATCGTTGGTTGTTACGATAAAAAATGTCAGTTAAATATATCATATAGGAGACGCACACAGTGATATGTGAGAAGTGAAATTAAGTTTATTGGATTTAGAGAAAGTGTGAAATAATTGTTTACATAAAACTAGGCAGATACATAAATTTGGTCACTGTTGTCATTTTATGATTCCAAAACCTTTAGAACTAATTATTGGAACTCATATTGGCTTGGTAAGCTCAGTGACCCCTGATCTACATACACAGGTGAATCCAATTACGAGAAAGAGTATTTAAGGGCGTTGACTGTAAATTTCCCTCCTTGTTTAATTTTCACTGAAGAGTAGTAACATGGGGGTCTCAAAACAACTCTCAAATGACCTGAAGACAAGGATTGTTCACCATCATGGTTTAGGGGAAGGATACAGAAAGCTGTCTCAGAGATTTTGGCTTTCTGGTTCCACAATTAGGAACATATTGATGAAATGGAAGACCACAGGGTCAGTTCAAGTTAAGGCTCGAAGTGGAAGACCAAGAAAAATCTCGGATAAACAGAAGCGACAAATGGTGAGAACAGTCAGAGCCAACCCACAGACCAGCACCAAACACTAATCTTGCTGTAGACAGAGTCATTGTGCATCGTTCAACCATTCGGCACACTTTACACAAGGAGATGCTGTATGCAGAGAAATCCTTTTCTCCGCCCACAGCACAAACAGAGCCGCTTGAGGTATGATAAAGCACATTTGGACAAGTCAGCTTCATTTTGTAATAAGGTGCTGTAGACTGCTGAAACTAAAATTTAGCATTTCAAGAAAAACACCTGCTTCCTACGGTAATATATGGTGGTGGCCAGTGCATGGACTGAGAATCTTGTCAAAGTTGAGGGACGCATGGATTCCTCTCAGTATCAGCAGATACTGGAGACCAATGTCCAGGAATCAGTGACAAAGCTGAAGCTGGGCCGGATCTTTCATCAAGACAACGACCCTAAACACTGCTCAAAATACACTAAGGCATTCATGCAGAGGAACAAGTACAACATTCTGGAATGGCCATCTCAGTCCCCAGACCTGAATATAATTGATAATCTGTGGTGTGAGTTAAAGAGAGCTCATGCTTGGAAGCCATCAAACCTGAATAAACTAGAGATGTTTTGTAAAGAGGAATGGTCTAAAATATAGAGATGTTGCGAACCCACTTTTTTTGTTTGCGAACCTTCAAAAAAGTTTGCTAACCGGTGAATCATTGCGAACCGCAATAGACTTCAATGGGCAGGTGAACTTTCAATACTACAAACACAAATTCTGGCCACAAAAGTGATGGAAAAAATTAGGGATGGGACGAATCCACAATTTTTTCGAATCCGAATCCGAATCTGAAAAGGTTCTCGAATATCTAGAACCTTTCGAATCCCGAATCTAACGAATTCTGCACATAAGAATTGTGCGATCCGTGGTATAATTGCCCGCAGTATAGGTAGCGAGGTAAAGGTGCCTTCAGTATAGCTAGCTAGGTATGGGTGCCTTCAATATTGGTAGCTTTCAGTATAGGTAGCAGGGTATAGGGGCCTTCAGTATAGGTAGCAGGGTATATAGAGGCCTTAATTATAGGTAGGTATGTAGGTAGGTATAGGGGCCTTTAGGTAGGTAAAGGGACCTTCAGTATAGGTAGCAGGGTATAGGGCCTTAAGTATAGGTAGGTATGTAGGTAGGTATAGGGGCCTTTAGGTAGGTAGGTAGGTATAGGGGCCTTTAGGTAGGTAGGTAGGTACGTATAGGGGGCCTTTAGGTAGGTATAGTGGCCTGTAGGTAGGTAGGTATAATGGCCAGTAGGTAGGTAGGTATAGTGTCCTGTAGGTAGGTAGGTAGTTAAAGGGACCTTCAGTATAGGTAGCAGGGTATAGGGCCTTAAGTATAGGTAGGTATGTAGGTAGGTAGGTATAGGGGCCTTTAGGTAGGTAGGCACGTATAGGGGGCCTTTAAGTAGGTAGGTAGGTATAGAGGCCTGTAGGTAGGTATAGGGGCCTTTTTGGTAGGTAGGTAGGTAGGTACGTATAAGGGCCTTTAGGTAGGTAGGTAGGTATAGGGGCCTTTAGGTAGGTAGGTAGGTAGGTAGGTACGTATAGGGGGCCTTTAGGTAGGTATAGTGGCCTGTAGGTAGGTAGGTATAGTGGCCGGTAGGTAGGTATAGTGTCCTGTAGGTAGGTAGGTAGTTAAAGGGACCTTCAGTATAGGTAGCAGGGTATAGGGCCTTAAGTATAGGTAGGTATGTAGGTAGGTAGGTATAGGGGCCTTTAGGTAGGTATAGGGGCCTTTAGGTAGGTAGGTAGGTAGGTATAGGGGCCTTTAGGTAGGTAGGCACGTATAGGGGGCCTTTAGGTAGGTATAGGGGCCTTTAGGTAGGTAGGTAGGTATAGGGGCCTTTAGGTAGGTAGGCACGTATAGGGGCCTTTAGGTAGGTATAGGGGCCTTTAGGTAGGTAGGTAGGTACATATAGGGGGCCTTTAGGTAGGTATAGGGGCCTGTAGGTAGGTAGGTATAGTGGTAGGTAGGTAGGTAGGTACGTATCCTTTAGGTAGGTATAGGGGCCTGTAGGTAGGTAGGTATAGTGGCCGGTAGGTACGTATAGGGGTCCTTTAGGTAGGTATAGGGGTAGGTAGGTAGGTAGGTGCCGCTCCCCCCCCCGTGTCTACTCCCCCCCCCCCTGTGCCTCCTCCGCTCACCCCCACGGCCTCCTCCGTCCCCCGTGCCTCCTCGCTCACCCCTGCATAAGTATCAACTCACCTGTCCAGTGGAGCGCAGAGCGGCAGACCTCGTCATTACTTCTCGGTTCCCTCTAGTGGCCGGACCGGCTTTTACTGATGACGTCATTGTAAAAGCCGTCACTAGAGGGAACCAGGAAGTGAGCGAGAGGTCTGCCGCTCTGCGCTCCACTGGACAGGTGAGTTGATACAATGTATGCGGGCGGGCGGAGGAGGCGCGGGGCGGGCGGAGGAGACGCGGGGGGGGGTCGGAGGAGGACGAGTGCGAGCGGCGGATGCGCGGTGATGCAGCGTCGGGATTCGGCGGATTCGCAAAGTGGAAAATGGCGTCGGGATTCGAATCCACGAATCTCGAATATTTCCCAATATTCGAGGGATTCGTGGATTCCCCGGATTCGTCGTCCCATCCTGAGAAAAGATGTTTCAAAGAGTCTAACACCTGAAGGGGGGCATGGCGGAGTGTGATACACGCCAAAAGTCCCCGGGAAAATTCCGGAAAAAATCAGGATTTGATGCACAGCGTTTTAAGGGCAGAAATCACATTGCATTTGCATGCTAAATTGGAGGCATAAAGTGTTTTAAAACATCTTGCGTGCGTATACATGGATCCAGTAGTGAAAGTAGTGTACTGCTTCACACTGACAGACCAAACTCACTGTGTAACGCACCGCAAACTGATGGCCATGCTGGTGCACACATTGGCGAGAGTGCAGGTGATGGCGGCTTTCCAGCCCATATGGTCGGGCTGAGCTAGCTGAATGACAGAACAGTGACTGTCCAGCTGATCAAATTTGGTCTGTCCACAATGAAGCAACAACCTCATTTTCTTGGGTGTGCCCCCAACACACTCATATAGGTCATTGCTTCATTGTGATACGCAAGCCCCTTCACCACGGCAAGGTAACAATCATGAAGGGGAATCAACACATGTACATGCCTTTTGTTTTGTTGTTGTAGGCGCAATGCAGCCAAAAAAATTAGGCAGGCATGTACACGCATCAGAAAAATTATTATAGCGGCCGCTGCTAGTAGCGGCCTTAAAAATTCAGGAATCCACCTGGAGTCCTGGACCCTGGTGGTGGTGGCGGAGAAGGCAATCAACTGGCCTGCAGGCAGAGATGCTGTGTGGGGATTTACTTAGTCTTGTGGCAGGTAGTCACACGGCGTGCAGGCAGAGATGCTGTGTGTGGGGACTGTTTTAGTCTTCGGGCAGGCCTGACAGTGGTTTGCAGACCAGGAATCCATGGTCAGATGAACCCTTGACCCAACGCTGTGTGCCAGAGATGGCACCACTTGCCTTTCAAGATCACGGTACAGTTTGGGTATCACCTTTTTTGAGAAATAATTGCGGCCTGGTATCTTCCACTGCGGTGCTTTGCTTTTGTGTGCTGCTTTTCCTCAGGTGGTCATCCCATTGCCGTTTGTGCTTTGTCATCATGTGCCTTCATAAGGAAGTTGTCCCTACGCGGGTCTTGGTCTTTCCATGGCTCAATTTACAGTGGCAGAGAGTACAGATGGAATTGCTCTCATCTGAGGCAGACACACAAAAAAAGTCCACACCGCTGAGCCCTGGGGTGATGGCACTTTGGTGATGGCTGCCGACAGAGTGTTAAATGGGGTGCCAGAAGCAGAGCAGGAGGAGGAAGATATGTCACGCTTCTGTGCGGAAGGTGAGGAAGATGAGGCGTTTTGTGTTAAATAGTCAACTACATCCTGACAATATTGGGGGTTGATGGCTCGTGCCTTCTTCTGAACACTGTACTTTGGTCGAAGGCCGCACAAAATCACGACCTCGAACAGACCTGCCGGGTGGCCTGCCTCTGGCTCGGCCTTTTGTTTTGTCTATATTGGGGGGATGAAGCTGGGCGACATAGTCTCCAGACCCAGAGTGACAAACACTGGAGCCCCTCAGGGCTGCGTCTTGTCACCATTCCTGTTCTCTCTATACACAAATAACTGCACTTCCACTGAGAATGACGAGCAGGCCTACCGCCAGGAGGTCGACAGAGTCTGCAATTGGTGTAGAGAGAATAGGCTGGTTCTCAACACAGCCAAAACTGTGGAGATGGTAATTGATTTTAGGAAGTATACCAGTAATCCCCCCCCCCCCCCCCGATGTACATCGAGGGTACCGAAGTCGCTAGGGTTCCTAGCATCTGCCTTCTGGGTACGACCCTCTCTGATGACCTGACCTGGAAGGCTAATACCACCGCAACTCAGAAGTAGGCTCAGCAAAGACTCTTCTTTCTTCGCCAACTAAAGAAGTTTGGTATTGCCCAAGAATTTCTGAGGTCCTTCTACTCTGCAACGATAGAGTCAGTTCTCTGCTCATCCATCCTGGTCTGGTTTGCTGGCTGCACCACTAGTGACAGATACAAACTTCAGAGGGTCATCAGCTCTGCGGAGAGGATAATCGGGAAACCTCTTCCCCCTCTAGATCTCATCTACAACACCAGGCTGCGTAACAGAGCAATGAAAATTGTGGGTAACCACTAACACCCTGGTCACAGTTTTTTCAGGCGACTCAAACTCGGTCGGAGGTTCCAGTCCATCCCTGCAAAAACCAGCAGGCGCATTAAAACCTTTTTCCCCACTGCCATTAGACTCTTGAACTCTGCCCGCTCTACTGTCTCCCCCCCCCCCCCCCCTGTAGCCGTCTGTAGTCTAACAACCGACCTCGGCTGCGGCTGCTTGTTTATCTGCCTTGGTTAGGTCATGCTAGTGTTATCTGCTGTCACATGCTGCTGTCCGTGCTGGTCCCTACCACAAATGTGTATTCTCATGTTGTATTAATCATGTTCTGTTGTACTACTCTTGCTCTGTTGTACTACTCTTGTCTGTTGTTTTTGACTCTTTCTATGCCATCAATGTGCCAAATCCAATTCCGGGCACGGCCCACCCGTGCTTGGCGAAATAAAGGCATTCTGATTCTGATTCTGATGAAGTGAAAGGTATACACTGACTTGACTAATACAATGTGCGGTCACACAGATGCAGTGAAAGGTATGCAGTGACTGCTGGTATAACAATGTGCAGTCCCACAGATGCAGTTGAAAGGTATGCAGTGATTGGTATATAAAACAGCGTGCGGTCACACAGGTGCAGTGAAAATAGATGCACTGAGTGCTGGTATATAAAGCACAGATGCAGTGAAATGTAAGCACTGACTGCTGTATAAAACAGCGTACGGTCACACAGGTGCAGTGAAGTGACAGGTATTATGATACAATGTGCAGCAGTCACACTAGGCACTGAATGTGCTGGGCCTGGCACAATATAGCAATTAGCAAGGGCCAGCTGCGACACACAGGGCTGTATATGAAGTGTCAGTCGGCCACACACACACAAAAAAAAAACACATCACAAGAACATTAGCTCCCAAAAGAGCTGTTTTGGTGGTGCTTTTCAGCAACAAATATCAGCAAGGAGCAAGCTAACAAGAGCCTAACTAAGCTTTTCCTATCTCTGCAGCAACCTCTCTTCCTTCTCTCACTAATAACAGCAGCAGACAGAGTGAGATCATGGCCTACGCTGCTGCCTTTTATAAGGGGGGGGGGGGGTCCAGGAGGGAGTTCAGCCTGATTGGCTTCCATGTGTCTGCTGACTGTGATGTAGAGGGTCAAAGTTTAGCCCAATGATGTAGTATAGGGGGCGGGTCAAACCCGCATAAGGTTCGCAATCCGATGCGAATGCGAACCCGCGTTATTTGTGAGAATAAGTTCGCGAACCGTTTAGGACATCAACCAGAATCCAGACTCTCATTGGAACCTACAGGAAGTGTTAGGAGGCTGTCATTTCTGCAAAAGGAAGATCTACTAAATATTGATTTAATTTCTTTTTTGTGGAGTTCAAATGTATGCACCTGCCTAATTTTGTTTTAACATTTATTGCACACTTTCTGTAAATCCAATAAACTTCATTTCACTTCTCAAATATAACTGTGTGTGTCTCCTATATGATATATTTAACTGACATTTTTATCATAACAACCAACGATTTATACAGGAAAATCATGGCGATTAACAAGGTTACTCAAACTTTTGCATCCCACTGTAGGTGCCCCCAGTATAGGTAGCCAGGCATAGGTACCCCAGTATAGGAAGCTTCTGCTATAGGTGCCCCCAGTATAGGTAAACAAGTATAGTTGCACTAGCATTGGTAGCTAGTGGCCCCAGCATAGTGGTTAGGCATAGGTAGCCAGGTATCACTGCCCCCGTATAGATAGCTAGGTAAAGGTGCCCCCATTATAGATAGCCAAGCATAGTTGCCCTCCAATAGATACATTTTGATTGGCTTTTGTAGGCTACTCCAACTTTTCTGAATATTAATCCCAGTCACCCAGTGACCAACTGTGCAAAGTTTGAGAACCCTACCATTAACAGTGTAAGAATGGCTGCAGTTTACATTTTCCTAGTGAAATTTATATTTGTCTCCGCCCACTGATGACCCCGTATTGCCCGGGTATGTATTTGGCTGGTGTTGGCTGTGCCCAATTTTTCTAACACTAACACACAATTACCCAATTATTCAATTACCTATGTTTTGAGCTTTGCAGTGTTTGGCATAAATACTTTGCATTGGAATTAAGCAAATCTGAATGACTGTTTGTGGCTCCACCCCCTTCTCTGAATTTGAACCCTAGTCGCCCAATGACCAACTATACCAGGTTTGAGGCTTGTGCCATTAACAGTGCAAGAATAGCAGCAATGGAATGTTGACCTTGAAAATCAATAGGTGAATTATGATTGGATTTTGTAGGCTCCACCCACTTTTATGAATATTAGTCCCAGTCACTCAGTGACCAACTGTGCAAAGTTTGAGAACCCTACCATTAACAGTGTAAGAATGGCTGCAGTTTACATTTTCTAGTGAAATTTGTATTTGTCCCTCAGGAGCGCACACACAATGCTGGAATAAACCTTACAGTTCATGGCTGGGCTCTTGTGTAAAGTAAACCTTTAGTTTATCAGAATTGTCCTGGACTGCAGGGGTGACGCAAGACTCCTCCCCCAGGAGCGCACACACAATGCTGGAATAAAATACATGTTATTCTGTAACTTAGTGCTTTATTAAAACCATAACATCATCCTAGTGGTGTAATCACAGGTTAGCTGCTGGTAAACCCAGGAGGCTCCTGTCACTGAGAGAGAATTGGAATGGGCGGGTCTTGCTGTCTACTTTTACCTAAAGTCATACCTGTGTAATTATGTGGCCAGACAGCAGCGTGTTCTGTGTATTGATAGAGGCAGCCAGGTGTGCAGGTGAGGGAGATGGGCGGGGCAGAGCACTCCACCACCTGCTACCACTATTCTCACAATACACCGCTGGCTTACTACACGAGTCCGCAGAGATTTGCAAAGAAAACTTCTACAAAGAATCAAAGAATGACATTTCTGCTGCCGTGTAAACTTAACAAAAAGTAATAAGACGTATAACACATTCAACCTATTGTAGAAAGGACACCATTCATTATTGTTATTTCTAACATATTTATATCAAACCTATTGCAGTTAGAAAAAAATATTATTATTATTATTATTATTATTATTATTATTATTATTAATCAAACTTGGAGGTGTAGAATTTGAAAAATATACTGTATATATTACTATTTAATAAATCCAGTGTAATGTGAAAGTTTGCGCAACCTTGTTAATTGTCATGATTTTCCTGTATAAATCGTTGGTTGTTACGATAAAATATGTCGGTTAAATATATCATATAGGAGACACACACAGTGATATCTGAGAAGTGAAATGAAGTTTATTGGATTTACAGAAAGTGCACAATAATTGTTTAAATAAAATTAGGCTGGTACATACATTTTGGCACTGTTATCATTTTATTGATTCCAAAACCTTTAAAACGAATTACTGGATGTAATAGATTGCGGAAAAGCCTCCGCACGGACTGGCAGCGAGGCGGCTGGTTCCGCATTCAGCTCAGCAGTTTACACGCGGCGGCGTGCGTCTGATGTGGCTGGGCCTTCTAGTGCACACAGATTGAGGAATACGCGCGCGCGCTGAGAGGCGGAACCTTTATGACAAACGGAGAGGGATCAGCTGACCAGGTTGGTCAGCTGATCTCAGAGCGGGCGGCTATTGGTTGATCAGCGCTGGGTGGCACCAGGGAGCGCCTCTCTATATATAGTTATTGCTGGTCAGTCTCAAGTTGTCTGCCGTTGTGAACACTTACGTGAAAGCACTCAGTCCATAGTCAGATCTCACAATGTGTTAGAACCAGGTGCCCCTGGGGATTCACACTGAGCCAGATTACTACTGTGTTATTTACTATTGTGTTATCCTACAGACTAGTTCCAGGGTGTTGAGACCACGGACCTCACACCCAAGACTAGGGATACTGTGTGTTATACTTCAGACTAGTTCCAGGGTGTTGAGACCACGGACCTCACACCCAAGACTAGGCCTTGTTTGATATCTGTTATGACCTATTGCTTTCCTGACTCTCCTTCTGCTTTCTGATTCGGTACCTACGCATATCTGATTACCTGTTGCCCACACTGCCTGTCCCTGGTTACTGAATCAGCCTTCTGTCTCTGTATCTTATCTGCTCGTGTGTTGCCGACCTAGCCTGCCCGACCTTGCGAGCTATCACTCTCTATTGAGGGATTAGTTCTCAGTGCTGCTTGTGACGCCCACCTTCTAGGTGTCACTTAGCCACAGGGCCTTCCTGCTATTCAGCCTGGGGCTCCACCCCCTTGGGAGTTTCTGGAAGGTCTTCACACTTCCCAGAGGGAGGTATTTCTCATACTGCCAAGGACCACCTGCTCCTCGGGTGGTCCTACTCAAAGTCATTACGGTTGCACCAAACACTCACACTATATAGGTGTCCAGAGGTTAGTCATACTCGGATTATTGGTGATTCTGCAGATCATCCATAATCGGGTATATATCTGTATTGCTGGTGATACTGCAGATCACCAATTATCAGATTCTCTCTGGGTGTTGATACCGATCGTTACACTGGAACTCAAATTGGCTTGGTAAGCTCAGTGACCCATGACCTACATACACAGGTGAATCCAATTATGATAAAGAGTATTTAAGGGAATCAATTATAAGTTTCCCTCCTCTTTTAATTTTCTCTGAAGAGTAGCAACATGGGGGTCTCAAAACAACTCTCAAATAACCTGAAGATAATGATTGTTCACATCATGGTTCAGGGGAGGGATACAGAAAGCTATCTCAGAGATTTCAGCTGTCTGTTTCAACAGTTAGGAACATATTGAGAAAATGGAAGACCACAGGCTCAGTTCAAGTTAAGGCTCGAAAGTGGCAGACCAAGAAATATCTCGAACAGACAGAAGCAACGAATGGTGAGCAGAGATGTCCTGAATGGTTTGCCGACGAACGGCTCGAGGCAAACTTTGGGTGGTTCGCGTTCGCCTGCGAAGGCAAACTTTTGCGGAAGTTTGATTCGCCCCATAATGCTCCATTAGGGTCAACTTTGACCCTCTAGATCACAGTCAGCAGGCACATTGTAGCCAATTAGGCTACACTCAGTCCTGGAGCCCCTCCCCCTTATATTAGGCAGGCTACGCCGCCCATTACACTCACTAGTGTGCCAGCAGTAATTAGTGAAGGGACAGCTGCATCAGACTCTCTCATAGGGAAAGATTAGTTAGGCTCTTGGCTTGTTAGCTTGCTCCTGGCTGATTGTTATTGCTAAAATAGCTCCCATCACCCTCAACAGCTCTTTTGAGAGCTAATGTTTTCCTGATGTGTTTTTTTTTTTTTTTTTTTTTGTGTGTTGCTCACTGACACTGACATTATACAGCCCTATCTGTTGCAGCTGGACCTTGGTAATTGTTATTACTGTGCCAGCCAGGACCTGCCTAATTATCTATACTGGGACACCTACCTATGCCTACCTAACTACTGGGGCACCTACTTACCTATACGGGGACACCTACCTACCTATACTAGGGGACCTACCTATGCCTAACTACCTGGGTTCAAATCTCGGCTCTGCCTGTTCAGTAAGCAAACACCTATTCAGTAAGGAGTTTCTTGGGCAAGTCTCCCTAACACTGCCACTGCCTACTGAGTGCGCTCTAGTGGCTGCCTCACAAGCGCTTTGAGTCCGACAGGAGAAAGGCGCTATACAAATACTGAAATTATTATTAAATTATTAATTACCTATACTGGGACTCCTACCTATGCCTAGCTAACTACTGAGGCACCTACCTTTGCCTACCTACCTATACTGGGACACCTAACTATGCCTATCTACCTATACTGGGACACCTACCTATGCCTACCTACCTATACTTGGTCTCCTACCTATGCCTAGCTAACTACTAAGGCACCTACCTATGCCTACCTACCTATACTGGGCCACCTACCTATGCCTATCTAGCTATACTGGGACACCTACCTATGTATGCCTACCTATACTGGGTCTCCTACCTATGCCTAGCTAACTACTGAGGCACCTACCTATGCCTACCTACCTATACTGGGACTCCAAACTATGCCTACCTACATACAAGAAGATAATAAGGTCATTGCTTTATTGTGGACAGACCAAATTTTATCAGCTGGACAGTCACTGTTGTTCTATCATTGAGCTACCACAGCCCGGCGACCATATCGGCTGGAAAACCGCCACGGCCTGCACTCTGGCCATGTTGCGCACCAGTCCAGCACGGCCGTCACTATGCAAACAGCTGTTTGTGGTGCATTACACAGTGAGTTTGGTGTGTCAGTGTGAAGCAGTACTCTAATTACACTCCTTGATTGATGTTTACACACGCAAGATGTTTGAAAGCACTTTAGGCCTGCAATTTAGCATTCAATGTGATTTCTGCCCTTAAATTGCTGCTTTTCGTCAAATCCAGATTTTTCCCCGGGACTTTTGGTGTCTATCCCACTCCGCTACCTGTGGGTCCAGGTGTTAGACCCCTTGAAACATGTTTTCCATCACTTTTCTGGCCAGCATAAGTGTTTCTATTTTTCAAAGTTCGCCTCCCCATTGAAGTCTATTGCGGTTCGCGGACTTTTACGCGAACCGAACCTTCCGCGGAAGTTCGCGAACCGAAAATCGGAGGTTTGCGACATCTCTAATGGTGAGAACAGTCAGAGTCAACCCGCAGAGCAGCACCAAAGACCTACAACATCATCTTGCTGCAGATGGAGTTACTGTGCATCGTTCAACCATTCAGTGCACTTTGCATCACTCTTGCATACAGCATCTCCTAGTGTAGAGGAAGCCTTTTCTCCACCCACAGCACAAACAGAGCTGCTTGAGGTATGCTAAAGCACATTTGGACAAGCCAGATTTATTTTGGAATAAGGTGCTGTGGACTGATGAAACTAAAATGGAGTTATCCAGACATAACAAGGGGCATTATACATGGAGAAAAAAGAAAACAGCATTCCCATCATGCTGTGGGGCTGTGTGGCCAGTGCAGGGACTGGGAATCTTGTCAAGGTTGAGGGACGCATGGATTCCACTCAGTATCATCAGATTCTGGAGACCAATGTCCAGGAATCAGTGACAAAGCTGAAGCTGCGCCGGGACTGGATCTTCCAGCAAGACAACGACCCTAAACACTGCTCAAAATCCACTAAAGCATTCATGCAGAGGAACAAGTACAACATTCTGGAATGGCCATCTCAGTCCCCAGACCTGAATATAATTGAAAATCTGTGGTGTGAGTTAAAGAGAGCTGCCCGTGCTCGGAAGCCATCAAATCTGAATGAACTAGAGATGTTTTATAAAGAGGAATGGTCCAAAATACCTTCAGTCAGAATTCAGACTCTCTTTGGACCCTACATGAAGCATTTAGAGGCTGTAATTTCTACAAAAGGAGGATCTACTAAATATTGATTTCATTTCTTTTTTATGGTGCCCAAATGTATGCACCTGCCTAATTTTGTTGAAACAATTATTGTGCACTTTCTGTTAATCCAATAAACTTAATTTCACTTCTCAAATATCACTGTGTGTGTCTCCTGTACAGGGCCGTGCAGAGGGTCCTTAAGTGGGGGGTGCTCAAATTTAAAAAGGGGCCTGGCAATGCCTTCCCCCGCATGCCTCCCCTCCTTGTTTCTGGCTAGGGGGGTATTGATTGTCATGCTGCTGAATGCAGATGATGGGTGCCATGTAGGTTCTGGGTGTAAGTACTGAGTGTCATGTGGGTTCTGGCTATGGTTGGGTATCGAGTGTCATGCGGGTGTTGATTGCAAATACTTAGTGCCATGTAAGATCTGGGTGCATCTACTCGGTCATGTGGGTGCTGGGTACAGGTACTGAATGTGACATACTTGGTGCCATGCCTTTACTGGGTGCAGGCTATAGGCGGGCTCAGGTCATCACATGGGTTTTGAAATTTGAAATCGATAAATCGTGCTAAATTGTGTATGTAATACCCCATCTCCAAAAAGCATAATGCAGTCTTAACCTTAACCCCCCCACACACACACACTCACACAGTCACACACACGTACACCTTTATAGCAGTATCAGGCATACTTTGTATCTCCTTCCAACCAACTCTTTTAGTGCTACCACCCTCACATCAGCAGTGATAGGTGCCCACTGTTAGTGGGTTAGAGTGGGCACAGTGGATCCCACAGTGGAGGCACAGACTCACCTTTCATTACTGGGACATCAGCACCCAAGCCTCTTTTCAGGCAAAGAAGTGGTTACCAATATGCGGTGGTTGCTAAGCATTAGTAGATGCAAAACTGCAGTAAGTGCCAAGGTGCAGCGGGTGCCCAGATGCAGTAGATGGTAAGACGCAAAGGTTCACTTTGTGCTAAGTTGCAGTGGGTGCCGAGATGCCAACGTAAAGTCTGTGTCAAGCTGCTGTGGGCACCAAGGTCCAGTTTGTATTGGGTGTTTATTTGCAGTGGATGCTATGCAGTATTGGGTGCTGAATGAGTAGCAGATGGTGATAAACAATAGTGGGTGCCATGTGAGTGCTAATTGGTACAGGGAGCCATGTGAGTGTTGGACATGAGTGAGTAGGGAGTGCCATGTGTGGTCTGGATGTGTGCCATGGGAGAGTACCGTGTCTCATATGGGTTCAGACCAAGGATGGGTACTGGGTGCTATTTGGGTGCTGGGCATGGACGGGTACTAGGTGCATATAATGACTTTGGAACTTGGTGACGTGTGAGTACTGTGCCATGTGGGTGTTGATTATGGGGGATATAGGGTGTCATGTGGGTCTTAGGGGCAAATACTGAGTGCCAAGTGGGTACTGGGAGCGAGTGAATACATGGTGACATATGGGTGATGGGTGCTGGCTAGTGGGATATTTGTTGTCATGTGGGTGCTAAAGGCAGATGCTGGGTGCCATGTGGGTTCTGGGTGCTGGCACAGGGTGTCATGTGGATTCTGGCTGTATGGGTGTGTATCAACCATCATGTAGGTGTTGATTGCAGGTACTCAGTCCCTTGTGAGTTCTGGGTGCAAGTACTGGATGTGATATGTGAGTGTTTGGTGTGGGTGCTGGGCACTAAGTGGAGGCTTAGTGCAACTGTCTGGAACTACTGCAGATGAAACATGTGGGTGTTGGGTGCAGGTACTGGGTATCACATAGGTGCGAATACTTGGTGCCATGCCTGCACTGGGTGCTACCTCTGGGTGGGCATTGTGTGTTATGTGGGTTCTGAAGTGCAGGTACTTCGGGTGCTAGTACTGGTTATATGGGTGCAGATAGTGTGGAGGCTGTGTGCAGGCTGTGTGCAGGTGTGAGTAGTGGGTGCCATGTCAGGGCTGGGTGCAAGTACTGTGTCATGTGGGTGTGAGTACTGGGTGCCAGCTATAGGGTGAAGGGGTGCAGGTATTGGGTGTCATGTGGCTGTTTGATGCAAGTACTAAGTGCCATATTGAGGCCGGATGTGAGTATTGGATGCAGGGTGCTTGGTGCAAGTACTGGGTGCTTTCTATAGTGGGGGTTACTTGTTGAGTGTAATGTGGGTGCTGAATATTGGTGGGATTGTTGTGGGTGCAGGGGGTGAGAGGTCACTATGGGTGCTGCTATGAATGGCATAGTTGCTGCTAAGGGAGGTAGAGGTCAGTGTGGTTGATGAGGGAAGGGTAGGTCACTGTGGGTGCTGGGGGGAGAAGTAACTGTGGGTGCTGTGGAAAGTAGCGGTCAGTATGGGTGCTAGAGGAAAGGGAGGTCAGTGTGGGTCCTTTGGGGGAGATCACTGTGGGTCTCAGGAGGTAGAGGTCAGTGTGGGTGCTGGAGGAAGGAAGGTCACTGTGGGTGCTGGGAGAAGTCAGTGTGGTTACAGGAGGAGGGAGTGGATGCTGGGTGTTGGGAGAAGCCACTGTGGGCGCTGGCAATGGGAAAGGTCACTGCAGGTGCTGCTTTTGGGATGGGAGGTCCCTGTGGGTGCTGCAGGGGACAGGAGGGTAGCCACTGGGGGAGGGAAAATCACTGTGGGTGCTGGGGGAGGGATAGGTCAGTGTGGGTGCTGGGGTAGGCAGGATCATTGCTAGAGCTAGGGAGGGAGAGGTCATTTTCGGATGCTAGATGGAGGGAGAGGTCACTGTGGATGCTAGATGAAGGGAGAGGTCACTGTGGGTGCTAGATGGAGGGAAAGGTCACTGTGGGTGCTGGGTAAGAGAGAGGTCACTGTGGGTGCTGGGTAAGGGAGAGGTCACTGTGGGTGCTAGGTGGAAGGAGAGGTCACTGTGGGTGGTAGGTGGAGGGAGAGGTCACTGTGGATACTGGGTAGGGAGAGGTCAGTATGGGGCCTAGGTGGAGGTAGAGGTCACTGTTAGTGCTAAGGGAGGAAGTGGTCACTGGGTATTAGGTGAAGGGAGAGGTCAATATGGGTGCTGGGGGAGGGAGAGGTCAGTATGCCACACTAGGATTCCTGTCTGGGCCTCTTCACATGAAAGTGTCCCAGGCAGGAGGGGAGCTTCCCAAGGGTGGGCGGGGCTTATCACGGTCGGGGGGCGAGGCTTATTTTGTGCCTCGAGAGGGGCCTTTTTTGAAGAGCACCCCCCTGTGCACGTGCCTGCTCCTGTATGATATATTTAACTGACATTTTTTATTGTAACAACCAAAACATTATACAGGAACATCATGACAATTAACAAGGTTGTGCAAACTTTTGCATCACACTGTATTTATCCTATTAAAGGGAGGAAATAATTGATGCAATTTGTTCTTGTTATTTCTAAAGCAATTATTTTAGGCATATAATTTACTTAATATACAGTGGGTTGCAAAAGTATTCGGGCCCCTTGAAGTTTTCCACATTTTGTCACATTACTGCCACAAACATGAATCAATTTTATTGGAATTCCACATGAAAGACCAATACAAAGTGGTGTACACATGAGAAGTGGAACGGAAATCATACATGATTCCCAACATTTTTTACAAATAAATAACTGCAAAGTGGGGTGTGCGTAATTATTTGGCCCCCTTTGATCTGAGTGCAGTCAGTTGCCTATAGACATTGCCTGATGAGTGCTAATGACTAAATAGAGTGCACCAGTGTGTAATCTAATGTCAGTACAAATACAGCTGCTCTGTGAGGGCCTCAGAGGTTGTCTAAGAGAATATTGGAAGCAACAACACCGTGAAGTCCAAAGAACACACAAGACAGGTCAGGGATGAAGTTATTGAGAAATTTAAAGCAGGCTTAGGCTACAAAAAGATTTCCAAAGCCTTGAACATCCCACGGAGCACTGTTCAAGCGATCATTCAGAAATGGAAGGAGTATGGCACAACTGTAAACCTACCAAGACAAGGCCATCCACCTAAACTCACAGGCCGAACAAGGAGAGCACTGATCAGAAATGCACCTTCCTCATCATCCGAGTCTGACTCCTCTTCTTCTCCACATGACTCCTCTTCTTCCTCCTCCTCCCCTCTCTGTGCTGCCGCAGGTGTTGAGGAAACATCTGGTTTGGATGTAAATTGCTCCCACGACTCCTCCTGCCGTAACTGGTCTTCTTCACGCTCCTCCACAGCTTTAACCACCACTCTACGCACAGAAGTAAGCGTAGGGGATCAAGTCGCTGATGGTGCCTTCAGCGCGACTCACCAGGTTGGTCACCTCCTTGAACAGCCGCATGAGCCTGCATGCATTTCACATCAGTGTCCAGTTGTTGGGCTACAACATCCCCATCTTCCCAGATTGTGTCCTTCTACTGTAATTGTACAGGTACTGGGTGACGGCTTTCTCCTGGTCTGGCAGGCGAGAGAACATGAGCAGGGTGGAATTCCAGCGAGTCGGGCTATCACATATCAATCGTCTCACCACAGGAACAGATCTAGACCAAATTGTGCCTGGGGCAAGGTCAGGCTTTTACGCCTAAACTGCCATTCCCCATCCAAATTTTGACGCCTTTTTAAGAATTCAATAAACTGCGCCTGTGGCACGATACCTGCTTGCCCTCCCCCCCCCCCCCCCCTCGATCCGTCCCTGTCTCACCGGCAAGTTGTTTCTCTGCTGAATGTCCGTAAAACGTACCATGGCCGTGTAAGACCGCCTGAAATGCCCACACAACTTCCTGGCCTGCTTCAGGACGTCCTCTAAGCCAAGGTACTTTGACACAAACCTTTGTATGACCAGATTCAGCACATGTGCCATGCAGGGTACATGTGTCAGCTTACCCAAATTCAAAGTGGAAAGGAGATTGCTGCCGTTGTCACACACCATTGCCGATCTCCAGCTGGTGCGGGGTCAGCCAATGCTCCACAGCTTTGTTAAGAGCAGCCAGGAGAGCTGGTCCAGTGTGACTCTCCGCTTTGAGGCAAGACAGGTCTAAAATGGCGTGACACTGTCGTACCTGTATGCAGCATAGGTTCTGGGGAGATGGGGCTGTGTAGCTGGAGAGGAGGAGATGGCAGCACCACTAGAGTTGAACTGCCAATTTAGCCAAGAAGGAGGAGGAGGATGACAGGAGGATGACAGCGAAGAGGATGTAGCAGGAGGAGAAGGAGAGGAGGTGGCAGGAGGCCTGCCTGCAAGCTGTGGAGGTGTGACAAGTTGGTCCACTGCGCAGCCACTTACTCCCTGCTTGCCATCAGTCACCAGGTTCACCCAATGGGCTGTGTACGTAATGTAGCGGCCCTGCCCGTGCTTGGCAGACCAGGAATTCGTGGTCAGGTGGACCCTTGATCCAACGCTCTTCGCAAGAGATGACACCACTTGCCTCTCAACTGCACGGTACAGTTTGGGTATGGCCTTTTTTGAAAAATAATTGCGGCCTGGTATCTTCCCAATGGCCACAAATTTACAGAAAGCCTCTGACTCCACCCGCTTGTATGGTAATAGCTGGCGAGCTAATAGTTCCGCCACGCCAGCTGTCAGATGCCGGGAAAGAGGGTGACTTGCATAAATTGGCTTCTTCCGCTCAAAGACTTCCTACACGGACACCTGGCTGCTGTGGGCAGAGGAGCAGGAACCGCTCAAGGGCAGAGGCGGTGTGGAGGAGGGTGGCTGTGAAGGTGCAAGGGAGAAAGCGGCTGAAGACGCTGCACCTGAAGGAGGAAGAGGAGGCGGAGAGAGTTTTTTTGAGGACGAGCTCCCTCTGCTCTTTTCAGGGACTTGTCTCCTCCTACTCCTCTCTTACTCCCCCCCTGAACTGTCCCCTTGGTCATCTCCCCTATTGGGAACATACGTGGCATCCGTATAATCGTCATTATAATAGTCCTGCCCAGCTTCGCTTTCCTCAGACACCTCCAAAACTGCACCAACACCAGGTACTTCATCACCCTCCTCCTCACACGTTACGTCCATAGTATCGCCACCTAACTCAGATGTATGAGGGGGTGTAACTTGCTTAGCGCCTTCATCTTGTTGTTGCAGTATTGGCTGTGAATCAGTGATTTCCACACCAAATAACTCCTGTGAAGTGTCAAATGCAGCGGATGTGGTGCTTGTAGTAGCGCTGGTGGCTGTGGGAGGTGAGGTGTTCTGTGCTAAATAGTCAAGCACGTCCTGACAAACTTGGGAAGTGATAGGACGTGCCTTCTTCTGAGCACTGTACTTTGGGCCAGGGCTGCATGAAATCACATCAACACGACCTCACACAGACCTGCCAGTGCCAGGTGGCCTTCCTCTGGGTCTGCCTCTACCTCTTCCTTTACATGTTTTTCTGTTTTGTCCATATCGGGGGGATGAAGTGAAATGTATGCACTGATTTGACTAATACAGTGTGCAGTCACACAGGTGCAGCAGTTAACAGGTATGCACAGAGTGGTATATCACACTGCGTGCACTTACATATGTAGGTGGGTTCACTGAACACAACAGTCAGGTATATTCTGTGATGAGGTGCTTTCACTGAACACAACAGCTAGGTATATACTCTGATGAGGTGGGTTCACTGAACACAACAGTTAGGTCTAAGCTGTGATAAGGTGGGTTCACTGAACACAACAGTTAGGTCTATGCTGTGATGAGGTGGGTTCACTGAACACAAAAGTCAGGTATATGCTGTGATGAGGTGGTTTCACTAAACACAACAGTTAGGTCTATGCTGTGATGAGTGGGTTCACTGAACACAACAGCTAGGTATATGCTGTGATGAGGTGGGTTTACTGAACACAAAAGTCAGGTATATGCTGTGATGAGGTGGGTTCACTGAACACAACAGTCAGGTATATGCTGTGATGAGGTGGTTTCACTGCACACAACAGTTAGGTCTATGCTGTGATGAGGTGGGTTCACTGAACACAACAGTTAAGTCTATGCTGTGATGAGGTGGGTTCACTGAACACAACAGTTAGGTCTATGCTGTGATGAGGTGGGTTCACTGAACACAACAGCTAGGTATATGCTGTGATGAGGTGGTTTCACTGCACACAACAGCTAGGTAGGTATATATATATATATATATATATATATATATATATATATATATATATATATATATATATATATATACATATATATACATATATATATATATATACTGTATATATATATATATATATATATATATATATACATATATATATATATATATATACTGTATATATATATATATATATATATATATATATATATATATATATATATATATATATATACTGTGTATATATATATATACAGTATATATATATAATATATATATACTTATTTCAAAAGCTGTCTATACAACACAAGTGCAGTAATAATGGGTAGTACACATTGTGCAGCTGACACAGGTGTGTGATTGTGATTGGCCTGGGCTGGCACACAGTATGAATTACAAAAGCTGTCTGAACAACACAAGTGTCAGTGACACAGAGGAAAAAAAACAACCCCCCCCAAAAAAAAACCACAAGAACAGGATTAGCTCTTAAAAGAGCTGTTGTGGGGTGCTATTATAGCAATAAGATTCAGCCAGGAGCAAGCTAACAAGCCAAGAGCCTAACTAATCTTTCCCTAGGAGAAACAGTCTGAAGCAGCTCACCCTTCTCTCACTATTGCAGGCACACGAGTGAGTGAATGGCCGGCGGAGCCTGCCTTATATAAGGGGGGGAGTGGCTCCAGGACTGAGTGTAGCCTGGTTGGCCACAATGTGCCTGCTGAGTGTGATGTAGAGGGTCAAAGTTGACCCTAATGGAGCATTATGGGGCGAATCAAACTTCCGGGAAAGTTCGCCTTCGCCGGCGAAGACAAACCACCCGAACCACCCAAAGTTTGCCTGGAACCGTTCGCCGACGAACCGTTTGGGCCATCTCTAATAGGAACCTCTTAATTGACCCCATTTTAGAAAGAAGACACCCCAAGGTATTCCGTTAGTTGTATTGTGAGTTCATGTAAGATTTTATTTTTTGTCACAAGTTAGTGGAAATTGACACTTTGTGAATAAAAAAAAAATAAAAAATTATTTCCACTAACTTGTGACAAAAAATAAAATCTTCTATGAACTCACCATACTACTAACGGAATACCTTCTTTCTAAAATGGGGTCACTTGTGGGGTTCCATTCACACAAAATAAACGTATAGGTCGATAGCTTGTAAAGAATAAATGCTCTACCTGATAATTTCTCCGCTCTGGTGTGCCTTTTTGAGTGCTTTTTATCCATTATTGCTCCAGAAAATATCCAATATGGCCGCCGGCTCATATCCCTTCTGCTTTCAGGTTATAAGCTGTTCTGGATGTGCTGTCTATAGACTATAGACAAGCAGGGCTGCAGCAGGCTTTCATCTGTCTGCTTTCAACTTTATTATTCTGATATGCTGTGTGGCTGCATGTAGGCTTAATGTACCCTTCAGTGTCTCTCATAGGCATGAAACTGCATACAGTAGATAATGACTGGCTACACACTGCACACAGATACACTTGTCTGTTTCAGAGCTTCTTTCTCGGCAGCAGCAGCCCCTCCAATGTCAACAGCTCTGAGTAGGAAATCTGAGCCAGGAGGGGGCAGGCTTGGGCTTGAAAAGACTCCACAGAAGAGTGACTCAGCTAAAATTATTCCAGGTCAAACATAGACTGAATCAGTTGGTGGATTCTTATCACAGTTGATAACAGATAGATTAGACTGAGAAGAATAAAACTAAAAGCAGAAAGGATGTTTACTGTCATGTTCCCACTGATAAATGTAATGAAATACATGAGGGTGCTTCGTCTCCGGTTCTCTTTAAGAGAAAGTGTCATTAGGGCCTTGCTGTAACATAGATTGTAGTGTAACTATTTCAACTAATGTACCCTTCTTCAACTTGAAGATTGTATACAAATGTAACCAGACTGCAGAGTGGCGCAGTGGAAGTGTGCTGGACCCATAACCCAGAGGTTGATGGATCTAAACCATCCTCTGCTAGGTGTACTTTGTTTTTTACACCTTGCTTTACCACATGGGCCAATCGGCGGCCATAGCCCCTTAAGAGAAAGTGTCATTAGGGCCTTGCTGTAACAGAGATTGTAGTGTAACTATTTCAACTAATGTACAGAGGCGCTCAGTGTGGTTTTGATGCTGTTAAGCTGTATGCTCCTTTTTGATTGGCCTGATGAAGCGGGATTGAGCCCATGAAACGCGTTGCCCATTTTTACTGTGGAGTATAAATAAATTGTTGTTTGACTGTTGATGCCACAGTCCTTCCTTTGTTTGCTTTGTCTGCATGGATGGGATAGGCCCACCACTGCCCCATCGGTTTTAAGCTTGTTTAAGTGACTTTTATTCTATTGGTGCCTCTGGAAAGCTTCTACATATTTCAACTAATGTTAAGGACCACAGTCTTTTCACCCCTCAAGGACCAGAGTTTTTCTTTTTTTTCCATTCAGACCACTGCAGCTTTAACGGTTTATTGCTCGGTCATACAACCTACCATCTAAATGAATTTTACCTCCTTTTCTTGTCACTAATACAGCTTTCTTTTGGTGCTATTTGATTGCTGCTGTGATTTTTAGTTTTTATTATATTCATCAAAGACATGAATTTTGACAAAAAAATGATTTTTTTTTTAACTTTCTGTGCTGACATTTTTCAAATAAAGTAACATTTCTATATACATTTGTGTCCAAATGTATTCTGCTACATGTCTTTGATAAAAAAAAAAAAAAAAAAATTCAGTGTATATTTATTGGTTTGGGTAAAAGTTATAGCGTTTACAAACTATGGTGCAAAAAGTGAATTTTCTCATTTTGGAGCATCTATGACTTTTCTGAGCACCTCTCATGTTTCACGAGGGGCTAGAATTCCAGGATAGTATAAATACCCCCCAAATGACCCCATTTTGGAAAGGAAATTGATTTTTACTGTTTTTTTTTTCACAAAGTGTCATTTTCCACTAACTTGTGACAAAAAAATAAAATCTTCTATGAACTCATCATACACCTAACGGAATACCTTGGGGTGTCTTGTTTCTAAAATGGGGTCACTTGCTGGGGTTACTACACTGCCCTGGCATTTTAGGGGCCCAAAACCGTGAGGAGTAGTCTGGAAACCAAATGCCTCAAAATGACTGTTCAGGGGTATAAGCATCTGCAAATTTTGATGACAGGTGGTCTATGAGGGGCCGAATTTTGTGGAACCGGTCACAAGCAGGGTGGCGTCTTAGATTGACAGGTTGTATTGGCACTGAAGTGCAGGAAGCTCAGGATGTTCTGAAATCGTGACCTGGACATGGCAGCAGAGAACATGGACATGTGATGTATTGGGTGCGTAGACCAATAAGACCGCAATACATTATTTTTGACTAGACCCATGTTAAGGAGAAGGCCCCAAAAAAATGTTACGTTCGGAAACTTGGAGTGTTTTCCACCGAAAAGGCTGGGCGTGGTAGCTTCTTGGATTGGCGGTTAAGTATTGTGTGGCATAACGGTTGGTCTCAGCGACAATTAAGTCGTAGAGACCAGCAGTGATCAGAAAGAAAAAAAAATCTGTCACTGCGGTGGGGCGGGTGAGGGTTTGGCCGGGTGATCCAAAAACCGCAGGGGGCAGATTAGGGCCTGATCTGATGGATAGGAGTGCTAGGGGGTGACAGGAGGTGATTGATGGGTGTCTCAGGGGGTGATTAGACGGGAGAATAGATGCAATCAATGCACTGGGGAGGTGATCGGAAGGGGGTCTGAGGGGGATCTGAGGGTTTGTCCGAGTGATCAGGAGCCCACACGGGGCAAATTAGGGCCTGATCTGATGAGTAGGTGTGCTAGGGGGTGACAGGTGGTGACAGGAGGTGATTGATGGGTGTCTCAGGGTGTGATTTGAGGGGGGAATAGATGCAAGCAATGCACTGGGGAAGTGATCAGGGGGGGTCTGAGGGCGATCCGAGGGTGTGGAGGGTGATTGGGTGCCCGCAAAGGGGCAGATGAGGGTCTGATCTGATTAGTATGATGGGTAGCAGTGACAGGGGGTGATTGATGGGTGATTAGAGGGGAGAACAGATGTAAATAATGCACTGGAGAGGTGTTCAGGCAGGGTCTGAGGGTGATCTGAGGGTGTGGGTGAGTGTTTGGGTGCCCGCAGGGGGCATTTTAGGGTCTGATCTGATGGGTAGCAGTGACAGGTGGTGACAGGGGGTGACGGGGTGATTGATAGGTGATCAGTAGGCGATTACAGCAGAGAATATATGCAAGCAATGCACTGGAAAATTGATAAGGGGGGGGGGGGGTGTCTGAGGGCAATCTGAGGGTGTGGGCGGGTGATTGGGTGCACGCAAGGGGCAGATTAGGGTCTGATATGATGGGTAGCAGTGACAGGTGGTGACGGGGTGATTGATGGGTGATTAGTGGGTGATTAGAGGGGAGAACAGATGTAAACAATGCACTTATGAGGGATGATCTGAGGGCGATCTGAGGGTGCGGGCGGGTGATCAGGTGCCCGCAAGGGGCAGGTTAGGGTCTGATCTGATGGATGTTAGTGACAGGGGGTGATTGATGGGTGATTTACGGGTGATTTATGGGTGATTGACAGGTGATTGACAGGTGATTAGTGGGGAGAATAGATGTATACAGTACACGGGGGGAAAGGGGGTCTGGGGGGGTCTGGGGAGTATCTGTAGGTGTGAAGGGTGATCAGGAGCCTCCAGGGGGCAGTGTTAGTGACAGGGGGTGATTGATGGGTGATTGACAGGTGATTGATGGATGATTTACAGGTGATTGACAGGTGATTAGTGGAGAGAATAGATGTATATTCTGGGGAGGATCGGAGGGTGTTGGGGGGTGATCAGGAGCCCCCAGGGGGAAGTTTAGGACCTAACCTATAAAATAGTGTTGACAGATAGTGACAGGGAGTGATTTATGGGGGATTAGGGGGGTGATTGGGTGCAAACAGGGGTCTGGGGGGTGGGCAGGGGGGGTCTGAGGAGTGCTGTGGGCGATCAGAGGGCAGGGGGGGCAAATCTGAGGAGTGCTGTGGGCGATCAGAGGGCAGGGGGGGGCAAATCAGTGTGTGTGTATGCAGACAGTGAGGGCTGCAGCCTGCCCTGGTGGTCCCTCAATCACTGGGACCACCAGGGCAGGAGGCAGCCTGTATAATACGCTTTGTATACAATACAAAGCGTATTATACGCTTCCTATGCGGCGATCATGGGGTTAACAACCCGCCGACGCTTCCGATTGGCCAGCGGGTTGACGTCACGGGTGGGCGGAGCCTATTGCCAGAGGATGCGCGCACATAACAGCGTGCGATCCCCGGCCAGCAGCCACATGACGACGCCGATGGGCCGTTTTTTAGGCCCAGCCTTTGCCGCCGCCCATCGGCTGAAGGCGGTCGTTATGTGGTTAAAGATTGTATACAAATGTAAGCAGACTGGAGAATCCATCCTCTGCTAGGTGTACTTTATTTTTTTACACCTTGCTTAAAGCAAGTTGCTTTACCACATGGGCCAATCAGCGGCCATAGCCCCTTAAGAGAAAGTGTCATTAGGGCCTTGCTGTAACATAGATTGTAGTGTAACTATTTCAACTAATGTACCCTTCTTAAACTTGAAGATTGCATACAAATATAAGCAGAGTGGTGCAGTGGAAGTGTGCTGGGCCCATAACCCAGAGGTTGATAGATCGAAACCATCCTCTGCTAGGCATGATTTCATTTTTACACCTCGCTTTATCGACAACACGGTTTCCATAGCCCTGTAAGAGAAAGTATAATAAGGGCCCTGCCGTAACATAGATATTACGGTAGCTAAGACTACTCCTGGGCCTTTCCTGTAGTTGAAGAGATGAGTGAACTGTGACACCACACAAAAAAGCAGCAAACAGAGAAGCTTCCCCATATTGGAGCATTGGATTTGGTAAAGTCTTAAGCCAATGTGTTGTAAGACACAAGTAAGCTGTAGGTTAGCAGGAATGGTTGCATAGCCACCTAGCTTTTCATCCTTCCCAGGCCAGCTAGGCTGTATTCAGCCTGTAGTGGTAGTGGTATAGTGGTGAGCATAGCTGCCCTCCAAGCAGTTGACCTGGGTTTGATTCCTGGCCAATGTATGTGAGTGTGCTTTTGACATCCTACAAATCCCTGGAAGACAAGATCTTCCTCTTCCTCCAGAGGAGGAGAAGGGAGCTGTTGTGGGGTGCTATTTAAGGAATAACAATCAGCCAGGAGCCAGCTAACAAGTCTACAAGAGCCTAACTAACATTTCCCTAGGAGAGTATGTCAGCAGCCGTCCCTTCTTTATTACTGTAGGCAGACGAGTGAGTAAAACGGCTGGAGAACCTTGCCTTTTATTAGGGGGGGGGGGGGCTCCAGGGCTTAGTGTAGCCTGACTGGCTACAATGTGCCTGCTGACTGTGATGTAGAGGGTCAAAGTTGACCCTAATGGAGCATTATGGGGGTGAACCGAACTTCCGCATGCCTTCGCCAGCGACCGCAAACCACCCAAAGTTCGCCTGGAACCGTTCGGGCCATCTCTATTGGTCAGCAGACACTGCATAATTTCCTTCTCACTATTTCCAGCAGTTTTGTCTTTTAAAACTTGGGATATTTATTTTGTCTTAAAAAAATAGGAAAATGGAGTGGGGTATAAAACACTACTAGCTGAAATACTTTTAGGAGATAAAATACCTTTGGGCGCCTCTTTCCATTGCCCAATTCAGAACTTCATAAAATCAGTAAATATGTTGAGGAAAAGCTCAAGAAAGGGTATGACCAATGGCAGAGCAGTGGGTGTGAGCACACCAGGGCCCTTGGGCCAGAGGGGCCCACTGAGGGGCCTCCCTCAATCCCAGTATGAGCTCTTTAATGGTGCTATGCTGGCAATGATAACTTCTATATATGCTTTAAATAGTGTTAGTCATTAACAAATGGTCAATCCCCTCCTCTGCTTACGCCTCTCATTCTGCTGATGTCCTTAGCAGGAATTGTTATGTATAATAGTGCTGAGGGGGGGGGGGGGGGGGATTAGTCACTGTATAGGACCCATGAAATGCGTCATCCTGTTGAGTGTCCAATAAAAAATATATATATATATATTTTATACCTTATGGACTTGGTTGAGGTAAGATTGTTTTAATTTACAACCTTGACACATTTTGCACTCGTAGAACTTTTGTTGGGTGCCTCCTCTAATTGTCACGTACTACAGACATACATTCCCTGGTACAGATGGTTCAGTGGTTTATTTTTATTTATATTTAAGATGCAATGGAATTCTATGTTATATCATTACACAAGTATTTGTTTAAACAATATTGCAGTATTGCAGAAAAACCTTCACTATCACAAGTTACCAATTTTATGCGCATTTGTATAAACTTTCAAAAGGTACCCTGAGCATTCAAATCTGGACTTCTGCCAGCCCTCCGCGGCCTGCAAGGTCTCCCGCAATTCTCTGGGTCCCTTCCGCAGTCCCGCTGGTAGCTCGGAGAATCCGGTGATTTCGGTTGAAGTAGCACATCTGTGGGCCTTGTGCGTACCCGGCGCGTCGTCAGGCCAGTCGCCGGAAGTGCTCTGCGCAAGCGCAGCTCAGTCTTTAGAGAACTGCGCATGTGCAGGACCCTTACTGCAACCTGTGTGATGATGCACCGGGTGCGTGCATGGACTGCACCTGCACGACTTCAGTCGAAGTCACTGGATTACCGGAGCCACCAGCAGGTCCACGGAAGTAATCCAAAGGATGCTGGGAGACCTTGCGGGCTAAAGGGGCTGGAGGAAGCCCTAGGTAAGTCCAGATAGTCTGCTCAGGGTCCACAATGAAATAAAGCATTCTGCTGTAGCCACTATGCTATTTAAATAATTTATTTCACTACAATTGGTTTCCTGGTGTAGACCTGGGTGTTTAGGAGAATATGGTAGCATTTTGGGAGAAATATACATCCTAATAGCCCAGAGTTGGAGGTGAGTATGGCAAATATCTGCACAGCCACAGTGTACTTCCCTCTGGTGCTCAGATAGGCCGGGATCATGGCAATCCAGACACTGCAGAACACCAGCATGCTGAACGTGATGTACTTGGCCTCATTAAAGCTGTCCGGTAATGTCCTCACCATGAAAGCCAGAACTAAGCTGACACCAGCCTGAAACCCCATATAACCCAACACACAGTAGAAGAAAACCACTGACCCCTCATTACACTGAATGACAATCCTCCCAGAGGAAGACAACATGTCATATTCCTGATAGGGAGGAGACACTGACAGCCAAGTTACACAGATCAGAACTTGGACACAGGAACAGGAAACAACTACAGAATTAGACACTTGGCTTCCCACCCACTTCCTCCAGATAGTGCCGGGTTTGGTGGCTTTGAAAGCAATGCAGACTTGTATGGTTTTGGCCAGAACCGAAGAAAGAGCAATGGAGAAACATATTCCATATAAAACCTGTCTCAGCATGCAGGTTATATCCACAGGATGAGCCAGGAACAAGAAGACACAGAGGAAGCTCAGCAGTATGGAGGTCAGGAGGATGAAGCTCACAGTCCGGTTATTGGCCTTCACCACTGGAGAGTCCCAATGTGCTCTGAACAGTTTTATTATACAGGATGTGATAGCAGAACACATTACAGCCACTAAAGAGAAAAGAGTGGAGAGGAAGTCTTCTTTATAAGACAGGAACTCATAGAGTTTGGGGACACAATGCGTTTTCTGGTCATTTGGCTGCTGATCATCAGGACATTTCCAGCAAGTTTCACTGTCTAGAAAAGAACAGCATATTAATAATTTGTAAATTAAAATTGTATTTAATCTCATATATATATATATATATATATATATATATATATATATATATATATATATATATACACACACACTCACACTCGCTGATAGTTTCAGAGCATATGTTAAAACAAGCAGCTCAGCATTGTGTCTGAATCTGATGACACAATGTGCGGCTCTGAACCAAGACAATGCATAACCCTTTCCACTCATCACAATTGTCTGTCATGCAGACCAGGGTTACACACTATTTTGTTGAACCAGTGTTAAGGTGGCCACACACGATACAATAAAATGATCCGATTTTACGGCAATTCGATAAAAACGATTGGATCTCCTGAAATTTTTTTTATATTCGACTGAAAAATCCGATCGGATTTCCCATTTTCTTCGAATTTTTATTGACCTGGAATGCCAGATATTTTTCTTCAATCTTTCTAAAGATTGTATAGTGTGTGTTAGATTGTCAATTTATTAATACCCACACCCTAGCAATTTTGTCAGAGTTTCCAATCATTTTTATCATAATTGGGGAAAAATTTAACATACGTGTGTGGTACATTGGTCATATTCATGAAATGTTACAATCAGTCAGAAAAATTGATTGCAATTCTTAAATTGAACAGATATTTAAAAAATTGTAAGGTGTGTGGCCACCTTTAGCTTTGATTACGGCACACAATTACTGTAGCCCAACATCGATGAGCTCCTGCAATGACACAATGAGTAATTCCATGCAGAGTTGCAGTTTATATTTTTGCAAGATCTTGTAGAGAGGATGTGAGAGTTGTACCGCTGTGCAAATTCTATACCAGCATATCCCAAAGACTATCAATGGGGTTTAGGTCTGGACTTAGGCCCCGCTCACATTACCAAGAGCAGATGGCCGTGCGATTGGAATGTAATGCGTATGCATGCACGCCTTCTGCGTTTCAATCCATTGCATGGCTGATCCCATTCACTACACTGAAGTACAGCTATGCGTTTTGTTAAAAAATGCGTGCAGCATGCAGTGTAAACATCAGACAGTGCAGTCTATGCACTTCTGATTAGTGATGCTCGGATATCCCTTTTTATTATTCGAGTTTGGTCGAATTCAAATAGTAAATTATTCGAATTCAGTCGAATATTCGAGTCGAATATTTTTTACTATTCGATTCGACCTCGGACTTCGAGCTCACTATTCGAGTCGGTATTCGAGCTCATTATTCGAGCTGACTATTCGAATTGGCTTTAAATAGCTTCCAACACTTGTTTTGAGGGTGAATGATGCAAGAAACATCTTTTTTTCCAAGTAACAACAGCAAGTGATTATGTGGGGATGTTCCTTTAAAAAAAAAAAGGTGGAAAGAGAAGTTGTGTCCAGAATTTTGTTCAGTACTGTATATACTTCTTCTTCTTCTTCTTTTTTATCTTCTATATCTTCTTCTTCTTCTTCTTCTTCTATATCTTCTTCTTCTATATCTTCTTCTATATCTTCTTCTTCTTCTTCTATATTGTCTTCTTCTTCTTCTTCATCTTCTTCATCATCATCTTCTTCTTCATCTTCTTCTTCATCTTCTTCTTCTTCTTCTTCTTCTTCTTCTTCATCTTCATCTTCTTTTTCTTCTTCTTCATCTTCTTCATCTTCTTCATCTTCTTCTTCATCTTCTTCTTCTTCTTCTTCTTCTTCATCATCTTCTTCATCTTCTTCATCTTCTTCATCTTCTCCTTCATCTTCTTCATCTTCTTCTTCTACATCTTCTTCATCTTCTTCATCTTCTTCTTCTTCATCTTCTTCATCTTCTTCATCTTCTTCTTCATCTTCTTCATCTTCTTCTTCTTCATCTTCTTCATCTTCTTCATCTTCTTCTTCTTCATCTTCTTCATCTTCTTCATCTTCTTCTCCTTCTTCTTCTTCTTCTTCTTCTCCTTCTTTTTCTATATCGTCTTCTTCTTCACTTATTTCTCTTTTATATTTTTTTTTTAAAGAAATGCAGCTATTTTTGAGCGTAATAAATAGCTGGTGGCGCACGCATGTTGGAAGCGCCATTGTATGTGCTACCTGGCAGTGGAAACACACAGACAGCAGGAGGTAAATTCAGCAGCAGCAGCAGGAGGAGGCGGATGATTGTGTGGCAGCAGGCAGTCAATGAGGCAGGCAGCGAGACATAATAGGCTGTGTGGTACCTAGCGGTGGTACCAGGCCGTAAATACACAGCATGAGGTTCCAGACAGCGGTCGTGAAGCCCACATCATGTCCAATACACAACTGGGACAACACAGTTTTCAACCCGGACACCTCTAAAAATAATATCACACAGTATTAATAAAAAGTATATATAATTTTTTTTGTTTTTTTAAAGAAATGCAGCTATTTTTGAGCGTAACAAATAGCTGGTGGCGCACGCATGTTGGAAGCGCGATTGTATGTGCTCCCTGGCAGTGGAAACACACAGACAGCAGGAGGTAAATTCAGCAGCAGGAGGAGGAGGATGAGTGTGTGGCAGCAGGCAGTCAATGAGACAGGCAGCGTGACATAATAGCCCTGGTACCTAGCGGTGATACCAGGGCGTAAATAAACACAACAGGAGGTCCCAGACAGCGGTCGTGCAGCCCACATTGTGTCCAATACACAACTGGGACAACACAGTTTTCAACCCGGGCACCTCAGAAAAATTAAACCTTTTTTTTTAATGTTTTTTTGGTTTTGTTTGTAAAACAAATTACACAGATATATAGCTATTGTTTGACGTAATAGCTGGTGGCATAGTGGCAGCAGAAGGTAAATCTGTGTACCCTGGAGTTGGGAAACACAGACAGACAGCAGCAGCAGCAGGAGGAATGGAGGAGTAATTATGTGAGCAGCTATTGTTTGACATAATAGCTGGTGGCAGAGTGGCAGCAGAAGGTAATTCTGTGTACCCTGGCAGTGGGAAACACAGACAGACAGCAGCAGCAGCAGGAGGAATGGAGGAGTATTGTGAGTGTGGCAGCAGGCAGGCAGCGTGACATATTAGCCCTGGTACCTAGCGGTGATACCAGGGCGTAAATAAACACAACAGGAGGTCCCAGACAGCGGTCGTGCAGCCCACATTGTGTCCAATACACAACTGGGACAACACAGTTTTCAACCCGGGCACCTCAGAAAAATGAAACCTTTTTTTTTATGTTTTTTTGGTTTTGTTTGTAAAACAAATTACACAGATATATAGCTATTGTTTGACGTAATAGCTGGTGGCATAGTGGCAGCAGAAGGTAAATCTGTGTACCCTGGCATTGGGAAACACAGACAAACAGCAGCAGCAGCAGGAGGAATGGAGGAGTAATTATGTGAGCAGCTATTGTTTGACGTCATAGCTGGTGGCAGAGTGGCAGCAGAAGGTAAATCTGTGTACCCTGGCGTTGGGAAACACAGACAGACAGCAGCAGCAGCAGGAGGAATGGAGGAGTAATTATGTGAGTAGCTATTGTTTGACGTAATAGCTGGTGGCAGAGTGGCAGCAGAAGGTAATTCTGTGTACCCTGGCAGTGGGAAAGACAGACAGAAAGCAGCAGCAGCAGGAGGAATGGAGGAGTATTGTGAGTGTGGCAGCAGGCAGGCAGCGTGACATAATAGCCCTGGTACCTAGCGGTGATACCAGGGCGTAAATAAACACAACAGGAGGTCCCAGACAGCGGTCGTGCAGCCCACATTGTGTCCAATACACAACTGGGACAACGCAGTTTTCAACCCGGGCACCTCAGAAAAATTAAACCTTTTTTTTTTTTATGTTTTTTTGGTTTTGTTTGTAAAACAAATTACACAGATATATAGCTATTGTTTGACGTAATAGCTGGTGGCATAGTGGCAGCAGAAGGTAAATCTGTATACCCTGGCGTTGGGAAACACAGACAGACAGCAGCAGCAGCAGGAGGAATGGAGGAGTATTGTGAGTGTGGCAGCAGGCAGGCAGCGTGCCATAATAGCCCTGGTACCTAGCGGTGATGCCAGGGTGTAAATAAACACAACAGGAGGTCCCAGACAGCGGTCGTGCAGCCCACATTGTGTCCAATACACAACTGGGACAACACAGTTTTCAACCCGGGCACCTCAGAAAAATTAAACCTTTTTTTTTAATGTTTTTTTGGTTTTGTTTGTAAAACAAATTACACAGATATATAGCTATTGTTTGACATAATAGCTGGTGGCAGAGTGGCAGCAGAAGGTAAATCTGTGTACCCTGACAGTGGGAAACACAGACAGACAGCAGAAGGGCAGTACACAGCATCCCACTGTAGGTGTAAAATGTGTGGCTGCAGGCGACGTAATAGTCAAAGTGAACCAGGCTGGCTTAGTGAGCAGGAGCCAGGAGGTGGTAAAGGGTGGTAAGGCACATTAACGATGGTTCTTCAGTTCATGTCCCCCTCTCGCTGACAACAGGGGCCAGGAACTCGCCTTCCACCCACGCCTGGTTCATCTTGAGAAACGTCAGTCTGTCCACAGACTTGTGAGACAGACGTGAGCGTTTCTCGGTGACCACGCCACCAGCTGCACTGAAGCAGCGCTCGGACAGCACGCTGGAAGGGGGACAGGACAGCACTTCCTGGGCGTACTGCGCCAGCTCGCTCCAGATCTCCAGGCGCTTGACCTAATACTCCATGGGATCAACAGGGGCATCGCTGTCAAGCCCGCTGTAGGACCCCATGTAGTCAGCCACCATTCGGGTCAGGCGCTGGCTGTGACCGGAGGAGGATGCTGCTGCATGCACCTCCTCTCTAGTCACTGCTGCCGGAGCCTCTACAGTCCTGTAGAGCTAGTTGCTGAGAGACAGCAGGTCTGTGGGGCGCTTGCTGCTGGATGCAGGCACCTGCTGCTGCCTCTGTGCTGGCTGGACAGTGGGGGTGGAAGGCTGGGGGAAGGCTTCCTCCAAGCGCTCAACAAGGGCCTGCTGCAAGCTCCTTATTTGTTGCACTGGGTCTCCTCCTGTAGGCGGCAGGAACTGGCTCAACTTCCCCTTGAGGCGTGGGTCCAACATCATGCTGATCCAGATCTCCTCCCTCTGCTTCATCTGGATCACTCTGGGGTCCCTGCGCAGGCACGCCAGCATGTGCGCTGCCATTGGGAAGAGGCGGGCCACGTGTGCTGGCACATCGATGGCAGTGCTGCTGTCCTCATCCTCCTCCTCTGCCGCCTCATCCTCTCTCCACCCCCGCACCAACTCAGCTGCGCTGTGCTGATCCCCCTCATCAGCAGCAAGGTCAGGGACCTCCACCAAGTCCTCCTCCTCCTCCCCCTCAGAGGTGGACTGTGCAGCTGCTTGCCGCTCCTGCTGGTCCAAGGCTGCCGCTCCCTGTTCCAGCAAAGCATCGAGGGCCCTGTTCAGCAGACAAACCAGGGGCACCCACTCGCAGACCATAGCATGGTCCCTGCTCACCATGTTAGTGGCCTGCAGAAAGGGAGCCAGCACTAAGCACACCTGCTGCATGTGCCTCCAGTCATCATCGGGGACGATGGACGGGATGTTGCTGGTCTTGTCCCTTCTCTGAGCGGCGGAAACAGTGGCCAGGGCAAGGTACTGGTTGACAGCGTGCTTCTGTTCAACCAGACGCTCCAACATCGCCAGGGTGGAGTTCCAGCTAGTCGGAACGTCAAGGATCAGCCGATGGCGTGGCAGCTCCAGCTCCTTTTGCACGTCTTCCAGGCTCGCACAGGCTGCAGCCGAGCGCCGGAAGTGACGCACAACGTTCCTTGCCGTTTCCAGCAGTTCGCCCATCCCCTGGTAGGTGCGCAAGAACTTCTGCACCACCAGGTTCAGCACGTGGGCAAGACAGGGGATGTGGGTCAGGTTTCCCCTGTCTATTGCGGCAACCAGATTGGCCCCATTGTCGGCCACCACCTCTCCGACTCTGAGGCCTCTGGGGGTCAGCCAAATCCTCTCCTGCTCCTGGAGTTTGGCCAACACATGGGTTGCCATCAGCTTGGTCTTCCCAAGGCTGACCAAGTGCAGCAGCGCTTGGCAGTGGCGGGCCTTCACGCTGCTGCTGAGGCGGGGGGTTTGGCCAGGTGTGCCGGAGGATGGCAGAGGATCGGAGGAACCTGCTGCAGTTCCCCTGACCCTGCGGGGTGGCACCACCCACTGTGTTGCTGCTGCTGCTGTGCCCGCTGCTGCTCTCCCATCCTCACCCCCTTCCACCAAGCTGACCCAGTGGACAGTGAAGGACAGGTAGCGGCCTGTCCCGAACCGGCTGCTCCAGGAGTCCATGGTGACGTGGACCCTTTCACCAACCGCGTGCTCCAGCCCTCGCTCCACATTGGCCATCACAAAGCGGTGCAGTGCAAGAATGGCCTTGCGGGCGAAGAAGTGTCTGCTGGGGAGCTGCCAGTCTGGGGCTGCACAAGCAAGCAGCGCACGCATGTTGCTCCCCTCCTGCACGAGCGTGTACGGCAGGAGTTGGGAGCACATGGCCCGTGCCAGCAAGCCGTTCAGCTGCCGCACGCGACGGCTGCTGGGAGGCAGAGCCCTAACCACCCCCTGGAAGGACTCGCTCAAAAGGCTCTGGCGTGGCCTTTTGCTGGCACGGGAATCAGCGGACACAGCAGAGGAGGCCACTGAGGACTGGCTGCCAGAACAGGCCTCAGTGTCGGCGGCAGGAGTTGCAGAGGGGGGAGGAGCAGTGCGTTTCCGCACTCCTGCTGGTGCTGCTGGAGGAGCAGGAGGGCGGGTGGCTGCTGTTGCTGCTGCTGCTGCTGCTGAAGGCTGTGCAGTGATGGGTATGGTGCCACTGCCAGCACCAGATGCCTTCAGCCTCTGGAACTCCTCATGCTGGTGGAAATGTTTCGCAGCAAGGTGGTTGATGAGCGAGCTGGTGCTGAACTTTAAGGGGTCTGCACCTCTGCTCAACTTCTGCTGACAGTGGTTGCAAGTGGCGTACTTGCTGTACACTGTGGGCATGGTGAAAAATCGCCAGATTGGTGACAAAAACAACCCCCTACGGCATGGAACCGCTGCTGCCTGTCTCCCTGTGGTGGTTGGGGGGGGGGGGGGGGGGCTTGGGTGCGGCTGGTGGTGGTACTGGCAGATGCTGCTGCTGCTGCTGCTGCTGAGCCTGAGACACCAGCAGGCTGTGGGACCTGCCTACTGCTGCCAATGCTTGCAATGATGCGCCTCCTTGCAAGGCCCACAAGCGCATCCTCCTCCTCCTCCTCAGAGCTGCTGATGACGACATCCCCTGGAGCTGGTGGCACCCAGTCTCTGTCTGTCACCGTGTCATCATCATCCTCCCCCTCCTGAAACATGTCCTGCTGGGATGATGACCCCCCAAACTCCTCTCCTGATGCATGGATGGGCTGCTTGACTGTCGCCACAGTCTTGCTGTCCAATCCCTCATCCCCCAAAGTGCCCATCAGCATCTCCTCCTCAAGATCGCCAACAACAGCAGACAATTTACTCATGATGCCTGGGGTCAAAAGACTGCTGAATGACAGGTCGGCGAGTGACGGTGAACTGGCCTCCTCCCCAGGCCCTGCTGGGCGGCTGCTGCAAACAGGGGTGGTGGTGGTGGTGGTGGTGAGGGTGGAGGCCTCGGATGCAGAGCTGATGGCGGGCTGCTCATCCTCCGTCATCAGTTGCACCACAGTGTCTGCATCCTTTTCCTCAATGGGACGTTTCCGACCCGGCTGGAGGAAAATCGGAGCAGGTGCTACACGCTGCTGCTGCTGTGTCTCTGCAGCGTGAGTTGCAGATGCTCCTGCTGGGCGGCGCCCAAGGCGTCCACGGCCAGTGGCTATGGGAGGAATGTTAGCCACTGACGCTGCTGCTGCGGAACTGTGCATGGTGGCGCGGCCGCGCCCGCGGCTTGCCACAATGCTGCTCCCTCTCCTCCTGATTCCCTTGCTGCCCTTCCCCTTGCCCAAACTGCGCTGGCTGCCACTTCCAGACATCTTCGATGTTTTGGGCGTAAACACAAAAGTTTTTTAAAAGGGCGGGTGAAAAGTGGGGTACTTTAATGGAGTGGGTTGGTGGGCGAGGTGACTGAGTGAGTGTCTAGTACAGTAAGTAAGTAGTAACAGTCAGGAAGTACAACTAGCAGTTACAATAATCAGTAGTAATCACAAGGAAATAGAGTGTGTGTACACTACAGACAGTGAGTGCACGCTCGCGCAAACACGCGCAGGAGCTAGCCTATGAACAGTGACTGAGTGAGTGTCCCTAGTACAGTAAGTAAGTAGTAACAGTCAGGAAGTACAACTAGAAGTTACAATAGTAAGTAGTAATAACAAGGAAATAGAGTGTGTGTACACTACCAACAGTGAGTGCACGCACGCGCAAACACGCGCAGGAGCTAGCCTATGAACAGAGACTGAGTGAGTGTCCCTAGTACAGTAAGTAAGTAGTAACAGTCAGGAAGTACAACTAGAAGTTACAATAATAAGTAGTAATCACAAGGAAATAGAGTGTGTGTACACTGCAGACAGTGAGTGCACGCATGCGCAAACACGCGCAGGAGCTAGCCTATGAACAGTGACTGAGTGAGTGTCCCTAGTACAGTAAGTAAGTAGTAACAGTCAGGAAGTACAACTAGCAGTTACAATAATCAGTAGTAATCACAAGGAAATAGAGTGTGTGTACACTACAGACAGTGAGTGCACGCAAGCGCAAACACGCGCAGGAGCTAGCCTATGAACAGTGACTGAGTGAGTGTCCCTAGTACAGTAAGTAAGTAGTAACAGTCAGGAAGTACAACTAGAAGTTACAATAATAAGTAGTAATCACAAGGAAATAGAGTGTGTGTACACTACAGACAGTGAGTGCACGCACGCGCAAACACGCGCAGGAGCTAGCCTATGAACAGTGACTGAGTGAGTGTCCCTAGTACAGTAAGTAAGTAGTAACAGTCAGGAAGTACAACTAGCAGTTACAATAATCAGTAGTAATCACAAGGAAATAGAGTGTGTGTACACTACAGACAGTGAGTGCACGCACACGCAAACACTCGCAGGAGCTAGCCCATGAACAGAGACTGAGTGAGTGTCCCTAGTACAGTAAGTAAGTAGTAACAGTCAGGAAGTACAACTAGAAGTTACAATAATCAGTAGTAATCACAAGGAAATAGAGTGTGTGTACACTACAGACAGTGAGTGCACGCACGCGCAAACACGCGCAGGAGCTAGCCTATGAACAGTGACTGAGTGAGTGTCCCTAGTACAGTAAGTAAGTAGTAACAGTCAGGAAGTACAACTAGAAGTTACAATAATAAGTAGTAATCACAAGGAAATAGAGTGTGTGTACACAGACAGTGAGTGCACGCACGCGCACACACGCGCAGGAGCTAGCCTATGAACACTGACTGAGTGAGTGTCCCTAGTACAGTAAGTAAGTAGTAACAGTCAGGAAGTACAACTAGAAGTTACAATAATAAGTAGTAATCACAAGGAAATAGAGTGTGTGTACACTACAGACAGTGAGTGCACGCACGCGCAAACACGCGCAGGAGCTAGCCTATGAACAGTGACTGAGTGAGTGTCCCTAGTACAGTAAGTAAGTAGTAACAGTCAGGAAGTACAACTAGCAGTTACAATAATAAGTAGTAATCAGAAGGAAATAGAGTGTGTGTACACTACAGACAGTGAGTGCACGCACGCGCAAACACGCGCAGGAGCTAGCCTATGAACAGTGACTGAGTGAGTGTCCCTAGTACAGTAAGTAAGTAGTAACAGTCAGGAAGTACAACTAGCAGTTACAATAATCAGTAGTAATCACAAGGAAATAGAGTGTGTGTACACTACAGACAGTGAGTGCACGCACACGCAAACACGCGCAGGAGCTAGCCCATGAACAGAGACTGAGTGAGTGTCCCTAGTACAGTAAGTAAGTAGTAACAGTCAGGAAGTACAACTAGAAGTTACAATAATCAGTAGTAATCACAAGGAAATAGAGTGTGTGTACACTACAGACAGTGAGTGCACGCACGCGCAAACACGCGCAGGAGCTAGCCTATGAACAGTGACTGAGTGAGTGTCCCTAGTACAGTAAGTAAGTAGTAACAGTCAGGAAGTACAACTAGAAGTTACAATAATAAGTAGTAATCACAAGGAAATAGAGTGTGTGTACACAGACAGTGAGTGCACGCACGCGCACACACGCGCAGGAGCTAGCCTATGAACACTGACTGAGTGAGTGTCCCTAGTACAGTAAGTAAGTAGTAACAGTCAGGAAGTACAACTAGAAGTTACAATAATAAGTAGTAATCACAAGGAAATAGAGTGTGTGTACACTACAGACAGTGAGTGCACGCACGCGCAAACACGCACAGGAGCTAGCCTATGAACAGTGACTGAGTGAGTGTCCCTAGTACAGTAAGTAAGTAGTAACAGTCAGGAAGTACAACTAGCAGTTACAATAATAAGTAGTAATCAGAAGGAAATAGAGTGTGTGTACACAGACAGTGAGTGCACGCATGCACAAACACGCGCAGGAGCTAGCCTATGAACTGTGACTGAGTGAGTGTCCCTAGTACAGTAAGTAAGTAGTAACAGTCAGGAAGTACAACTAGCAGTTACAATAATAAGTAGTAATCAGAAGGAAATAGAGTGTGTGTACACAGACAGTGAGTGCACGCACACGCAGGAGCTAGCCTATGAACAGTGACAGTGAGTGTCCTAGTACAGTTACAGTATATAACTACAATACAAAATACAATCAATCAGTAGTAAAGGATAGCAGAAATACTGGTATAGATGAGAAATAAACAGAGGACAGGAGAGAACAGCTGCCCACACAGGCAGGCCCTGAGGCCTAAAGCTGTAAGCCTGCAGCAGCTGTCTCTCTCTATGTAACACAAAAGCTACTAACTAAAATACAATGTCTATCTAACTAACAACAATATAGGTGTATATAGGAGGTGTATGTGAGCAAAAACGCTAGGTGATTGACCACAATAAAGCTCTTGCTAAGCCAACGCACAAAGGAGCAGATCTCTCTCTGTGCAAAGTCAGGCAAGGACGGAGAAACGGAACATGGCGGCCGCTATTTATAGGGTAGGGGCTGGCCAGGGTCCCCCTCAGTGATTGGCTGCCGTCAGAGGGCCTGGGAGCCCTCTGATTGGCTCTAAGGACATCAATCTGGGCTATGACGCTATTCGAGCTCGGTATTCGAGCTCGAATAGCGCTGTTTGCTCGAATAGCGCGAATAGTGAATGAGCTATTCGAGTTTACTCGAATAGCCCATTCGAATAGCTCCAGCTATTCGGAGCTCGAATACCGAGCTCGAATAGCTGAAAAAGAGCTTGAATATTCAAGCTACTCGAATATTCGAGCTCTGCTGAGCACCACTGCTTCTGATGTCGCACGTTTCCGCCAAAACACGGATGGCAACGCGTGAAATGTGAACGGGGACTCACAATTTAAGCCCGATGAATCCTGGTAATGTCGTCTTGGAAAATGCCCATGCCATCCAGAAAGAAGAAATTCATTGGTGGTCATCCAGTATGTTTAGGCAGTCATACAGCCTCATTCTTAGGCCACATAACGATCATCCATGTTGTAATTATGGGAGCCACTTGCCTATTCACTTTGTAAAATTTAGGCAGGCAGTGTACTGGCATCTCATTGACGTTCCCTAGAGATTGCATGATGTGCCTTTGATGAGGTATGAACACGTTATTTATGTCTACAATTGTTTTGCTACTTGGGTGAAATCAATTTTGATGGGAAAAATTGTACAATATGTAATCAGTGTCCTCTATAATTATGAAGCAGATGCGAAATATGGTGGTAGGTTGGCACTGCAGTACGGATACAATCTAGCTACAGAACATGCACTAGTGGGGTAGTATGCTCCTCCTCTTGTGGGCCCTTGGTCAGCATGCTCAAGCTGGCCGAAGTGGTAGATTGATCAAAAATTTGAGAGAGAACAAAAAGCTAAAAGAAAGCAGGCACTGCTGCAGTGGCTTCATTTATTGTAGCAAAAGTCGGTGGCAAAAGTTCAAAACTTGTACAAAGTTGCATAAAAAATAAGTAGACATACCAGGATGAGTGAGGAGGCTCTGTGGATGAGGGTGGGTGCTGGGTACAGGAGGAGGGAAGAGTGGGGAAACTAAAAGCTCTAAACCTACGTTCATAAACGTGCGCATGCGTATTGCGGAAATTAGGGCGGCACCAACTCGTGGTGTCACACGCCGGCTTTCGGGCACTATTTAGCCAGAAGCCATCTTCATTGCAAACTCAGCCTCTGTAGAAGCGCAGTAGTGCGCGAAACGGCCGTCAGGCATCCTGTACCCAGCACCCACCCTCATCCACAGTGCCTCCTCACTCATCCTGGTATGTGTACTTATTTTTTATGCAACTTTGTACAAGTTTTGAATTTTTCGACACCGACTTCTGCTACAATAAATGAAGCCACTGCAGCAGTGCCCACTGCCTGCTTTCTTTTTGCTTTTTGTTCTCTCTCAAATTTTTGATTCCTCTATAATTATTCATGATATATTATGAAGGTAACCTGCAGATGTGAAGTTGGACACTTTTAAATTAATCATATTTTTGGAAGGCACTTGTGTACTGGCTACAGGTTTTATATCCTGCTAATAATATAAATGGGAAAGCTTGGATGTTTGTCACTCGATCAAGCAGAAATGGCCCACTCAGGGCCGTTTTGGAGGGCAGGAGGGGTCGCAACATGAGAGGAAAGCATGGCCGCACATTGGCGGGGATAGGGGACAGCCCCCCCCCCCTCACTTCGGGCTCTACCCCCAGCATGCTTTCCTCCTGCAATTATCAGTGGCAGCGGGCGGCAGGACACATACCTCCATCCACCGGTCCATCTCTAAGTGCTTCATGCTACTTCCTCAGACACTTAGAGATCTTAACCTCCGGTGCATGGAACACAGGGAGGTAAGTGTTCCTGTCCGCCGCCCACAGCCACTGATAAGGGGGGAGCACCCTGAGGTGAGACCCCGAGATGAGGGAGGGGGGACTGTGGACTGTCTCCCTTCCCCGCCGATGTGCGGCCACACTTTCCTCTCATGTTGCGACCCCTCCTGCTCTCCAAAATGGGGGGGGGGTGTTGCAGAGGGGATCGGGGGGCCTGGTGATTTTTTTTTTTGCAGGGCCCGGGGATTTGTAGTCATGCCCCTGCTTCTCTAAATGTCTGTCTCTGTGTCTCAGAGTGCTCAAATATATAAAGTACTGATCTATTTTTATCTATTCTTTCCGGGTAGAGAACTGGACTACCTAGAGCAGCCTGGAGTAACCCTGCAAATACTTTTTTGAATTTATTTTGCAGGAGGCATGGTCTTTAACTACTTTGGCCTTTTGGACATATAATATACGTTTAAAAGGCCACATGTGCGCTCCCGCGCGCTCCCGAGCGCTCCCGTGGCCAATTGCGGGCATGCACGTGCACTCCTGGGCCACGGTTTGTTATCCAGGGAGTCAGGAATCGGGGCATGGTGCCCGATCATTGATCCCTTTCCCTAGCAGAAAAAGCGACAGCTTCTCTCGGAAGCCTCGCTCTTTCTGCCTCTTACATCCCCCTACGTCCTTCTAAGCATACATGTTATGCTTAGAGTGATGTAATGTAATTAAACTCACAGTTGCCATCTTGTGGCCAAATAGTAAAACTGCATCTACATTAAAAAAAAAAAAAAATAAACACATTTACATAAAAAAATACTATGTACACCCCACCCTCCCAAAAATACCCAAATAAAATGTTTAATAGTAAAAAAAAAAAAAAACACTACAATAAAAAAAACAAAATATTTACCTAAGGGTCTAAACTTTTTAAATATCCATGTAAAGATGAAATATTTCTATTGTTTGTTATTTTATTATTATTATTATTATTATTATTATTATTATTATATGCTTGTAAATAGTGATGGATGCAAAACGGAAAAAATGCACCTTTATTTCCAAATAACAGTATTGTCGCCATACATTGTGATAGGGAGATAATTTAAATGGTGTAATACCCGGGACTATT